>NW_028279345.1:0-57004 GCF_059751315.1 Micrasema longulum
TCTGAGAGAATCCTCTTTCACATTCACTTGATGAAATGGCAACCGAGTCAATTGATTGTTTTACAGGATTGAGGCTTTCTGGTAACTCTCTGGGGTGGTATTCTGAACCACTCTCGTGGGCCTCTCTACCACGTTAAAATCATTTTGGTATCCTGAACGAATCTCGTAATAGGTATCGTTAAAACCACGCATGCGCATAGCACACAAATAAACTAACCTTATAAATCTGGCAAACGTCAAACATGCGACCCGCGAGATGTTTTGTTTTTAAAAATGTATGTTTATTTTTTATTGTGAGCTACTAAATTGGCAATTAAATATATTGCGTCACCTGTAAAAACTCAAAAGACGCCATTATACAAATTACGACAAATCCATTTGTGCTCATAAATTGGAGGTTCGTAAGTTTTTTTAAATTTGTCTGGACATTTTTAGTCTTTGTCAAAAATAACGGAGTTAATACAGGTAAGTACTCGTAATTAATACATTTAATCAATTTAAACACGTAATATACTGTCAAAATATTAGTCAGATCGATTTGAGGTCTTTTTTCCTCGATCCAGATCTGGCATAGTTTGAGTATGTCAGTCGGTGTTGATTATATTTTAACACTGAATTCGTTTCTAATTTATACTAATTATTAATTTATAAATACATACATTATCAAAGGGAACTCGGGATACACATTTAATGCATCTTAATCATGCTATAAAGGTTCCTAAAGATTGCCATATTGAAGCTAATTGAATGACAAGACGATGCATTGATTGATTATTTAGTATTCCCAAAGACATACGGGGGGCCGTCGCCTTTTTGTACTTTCTACTTTTGCGTAATTCACTATTTCAGACATTTAAATAAATTATGTTTTTTACAGATTTTTATCAATAATGCAAACATTCTTCGCTTCCATGCAGGTGCTCCCTCAGTTAACTAGTGATAACTATGTTAAGATAATATGTTATGAGGAAAATAATGAATCAGGTCATTAAGGAAACTGACAGGGAAGGTGTGCCTACATTAAGACAATTTCAGTAGAATTATAATATATGGAACGCAATAAGCAATATTGGATACTTGTGGGCTGAAATAAAAAAGTAAAAAATGAAAGGTTCCTGTAAACAATTATGCCCGCAAATGATGAATTTTGAAGAAACTCTGGAAACTATCACAGATGATATAGTATAGGACTTCAACAATGAAGATGTTAACGAGTTAATTGAATATCACTCAGAACCTCTGTCAAATGACTGCTTAATTGACACAACTGGTAAATGAAATACACAGTTAATGTAAGGGAAAAGCTGATAAAATTGTCTTTGACAGTAAAAAATATGAATGAAGCCTTATCTATTTTGAAAATTAAATACAGCATGTTATTATATAGAACTCTTTATCAAGAAAACAAAAAATATGGAAGTATTTAATTAACTCTTGAAAAATTTATAAAGAATCACCTGAAAGCACTTAAACACCTCATTAACTTAATTAAAAAATACATTTTTTTTACATCCCTCGACTTTCGAACATTCAACATTCGCACACATTTTCAGGAACCAATTATGTGCGAAAGTCTACTGTATTTCAATGCTTGGGACAAGATGTCGCTCTAATGGTTAGTAATACTGTAATTATATGTCTGTATACTGATAACATAATGAATCATTACGTGCAAGAACATTTTTTGCTCAAATTATAAGTGAAGCTGTAAGGTTTAAATATCAAATCAAAATGCATATAAATTTTAAATCCTTATTTCAGATTTGCTGTCACAATCTCTGAATGTGTAAGTACAAAATGAACCAGTGCAAGATCTGTTTGTTTGATCCCATATCGTTGAAATATACTTATTGTTCTGACATTCTCAATTATTAAAAGGTGTCAAACCAAAAAATAAAGTCACTAATTATTTTCATTAAGGTTATGTAAGGTATCTCATCATTTCCCTATCCGCACCATGTGGTGCATAGGGTACTGCATTGGCGCATCAAATGCAGCATATTTCATCACCGGTTACATGAAGGTAAGGTGATCAATCTTACACTTCAGGTGCTATTCCAGGGACTGAAACATTGCAGTGAACGTTAAGAATAAATATTTTCTGTTGATCCTGCCAGGAATCGAACTTGGGACCTCAAGCACGGTCGGCAAACGCTCCGACTACTACCCTACGAGGCAGACATATCTCTACCCAATTTCCTTTTCCAGAATTTACATAAGAGTTGCCGTAAAGCCGAAAACGCTCGTCCAGGGTTTTGCTTTCATTTTTCAAACAGATCTGTTTTCTTTGTCAGCTTGGACACGGACAAAGGGTATGCAATATTATGTTTCCCAGAATTTGAGTTCATTGTTGGTTGCCATAAAGGAATAATAGAGCATAATATATTTAATCAATTTATTCTAAATTTGTTGCAACAGAGAGGGAAAACATTTTTGATAAGAGAATATGGAAGTATAGGCATTTACAGGGCTTATGACCTGTCATTGGCTGGTTTAAGCGGCCACTTTACTTATTGTGTAACATTCACCATTCTGCCTATGTTTAAACATCCAAATTTCCTCAACTCTTCCTTCTGTTGACTTTTGTTAAGTAAAAGAGCTGAAACCTTTATCATGTGGGTGAGATTCATCCATCCAGCAACAAATTTAGATTGGAATAACTCCCTAGGTAGGAAATCGAGCCAGTCCGCAAAATTTGGACATACTCAAAACATTGTTGAATTAACTAACTGGTAAAAGAAGAAGTATAAGAATTGGAAAATTGTTTTTTTAGGTGTTGCCTAGTAGGTGATTTCAGTCGGATGATATGAATGACAGGTCATAAGCTCTGTAAATGCCTAGACTTCCATATTCCCTTCTCAAAAATGTTTTCCCTCTCTGTTGCAACAAATTGAATTTTATTAAATTATTTCTCCCTAGGGAGGAAATCCAGCCAGTCCACAAGTATTTGGACGTACTCATAACATTGTTTTATTTATTTTCACTATGGTACCATATCCATAGTCTGTATTATTTTTTTTTAAATGTTATGTTGAATATGCATATTAACATTTAAGATTGTTTTTATTTTATTTTTTATGGCTTACAAATAATGAACAGTACAATAAATTGGTATAATATCACAATTTGTTATGTTTAGAAATTTTTCATGAATTAAATGTGAACACAACATGCACAAATAATTAATAAAGTTAAAAAAAAAAACTTTTTTTTAATCGACTAAATTTAATTTTTGTAACTTTTTAAAATTTTTATGTGTATTTTACATTTTTTTTGGACTTTAATATTGTTATTTTAATTTCACTAGATTTTTTCCCCTATGCTTATTATTATGGCATAACACGGCAACGCCTAAAAAAAATCAGTACATTAATATGTAAACTGTGAATGAATTGAGTTAAATCGGGTTGTGGTCCTATGACTATCGTCATGGACTCACGGCTCAAAGGTCCGTGGTTAGAATCCCATTCCATCCCAACTTGATTCCTATTTTCTAATAGAGAGTTATTTACAACTCGTTGAAAATGGCCCTCAAAATTAAATGTTTAAGTAAATCATAAGAACACAAATCTCTTTTAAAAAAATATATAGTGAATTTTTATACCGTAGAATAAATAAATGCAGGTAATCATCATCATCATTTCAATTCCGCACCTAATTGCATAGGGCACTGCATTGGTACACCAATCGCAGCGTATCTTGATCTTTTTGTTACGTGGAAAAGATGATCAATCGTACGCTTGGGGTGCCAGTCAAGGGACTATGAAATATTGTACTGTAAAATCACCTTTTAAAATAAATATTTCATGTCTACCATGTCAGGAACTGAACCTGAGACCTCTTGCATGATAAGCAAACGCGTTGAAAGGATGTGAGAATACATTTTCTTGTAACAAAAGGTAATATAAATAAAAATAATTTCAAATGTACTGTTTTCGTAAAACTAACTAACTAAAACTAAAGTAAATACAATTCTTGGCCAGAGCCCTTATTTCTCCCGGTGAAAGTGATCACGTTAAGGTTGCTTATATTTGAAATATGTGTTTAAATATTTATGTGTGAGATATGACTATATTTTAATTACGTGTGAAAAGGAAACTAAAACACCAAAATTTTTTTTCAATAACAGTACTTGCACTGTAGTTTATAAGTTTTTAGGTATAAAATAATAAAAAAGAACTACAAAAAACTAACTAGAATTTAGCTAATGCTCTACATTTGTGAGAAAAGGTTTGAGTGGTTGATGTAGTTGTTGTAGACTCATTTCTGTAGTCCGCTTTTCTGCTCTGCCACATATTTACTCCCATTTTCTCAGATGATCATAAAGGTGTTAAAAATTGTCACCAAATTGCAACATTCGATATTTCCTCTTTGCTAAAAATAAAAAAACAAAAAATTATATAATTTACAATACATTTTTAATTACATTTATTACAAAATGACATACTAAAATAAGCACTTAAAATAGAAAAATATATCTTATTTAGGTTAGTTGGAAGTTATTCATCAGGTATTGCAATAAACCTGCCAATATACATATTTTTGTATATTGTACTAAAGTTCATCAGTACATGCAAAAATCAAACACCTTAATTATTCCGCATATTGTTAAACCTTTTAAAAAGAAAACTTTGAAGGCTATATTTTGTGATTTATATGTTTTATTTCTCAGAGCAAATTATTATGCAGTAAAGGTAATATTTTTAAAGTTGTCTGTAGGTATTGTGATTATGATATTGCAATTTAAATATGTGTAAGCTGATTAATTCTAAATGTTCCAAATGATATAAGCGATGTCATATGTAATGGTATAACTTTGTATTTTCCATATGGTGACAAATTTCCTTTTGTTAGGACATGCCAACGTGAGCTGTAGAGAAAATATTTAATATAATATGAATTTTAAACTAATACAAGATATTTTAATAGTACTTACTTTATTTTTTAAAAAATCTTATGTACTTTGGCTCTTTATCTGTTTGGTAATAAAAAAACATTTGAAAAAATAACAAATTGGGTATTATTTAAAGCAAATCTAATAAATAGTTTAATATGGAAATAAATGATGATTGATATTTAAATATACAAATGTATAATAACTGTGTAGGTAGTAATATTTCATTGTTTTTACAACATCTTTAATACCCAGACTGGTATCTTAACTGTAAAAATATATATATTACAATTTATATAATAATAACTGAAGTATTGTTTCCTTTTTTATTTAGATTTATCTTTATAATAAAGATATCAGTCATAAAGGTGTTGTGACGAATCTTGCTACTGATTCATTTTTTAGTAAATTACAATTTAAAATGAGAATTTTCAAGAGTGCAAAAAAAACTTGAATTACTTAATAAACAACGTGTCCCACCTCCAAGCAGATGACGAATATATCCTATAGTTTGATATCCATATATTCCATTACAGCATAAATTTAAAGAGCCAATCGATATCATCCCTTCGAAGGATCCGCTTTACTGGTTTAATATAATCTGAAAAAATACACTTATAAAGGTTAAATTATTTACAGATGTTCTAAAAGAGAATGAGATTTTTTTTAGAAGATAATATCATTAAAAGTCTAGACATTTATAGAGCTTACTATTTACTACTATTATTATTAATATTGATATAATATTTGTTTTAGTACAAAGGTATATTTAAACACCACTATTCATAACATAAATTATATTATATTACAATAACCTTAATAATATTGTATCCTTTTTATAACACATGCTGTGAGATATTATAAAGGGTGATGGGTTTAGCAAAATTAAATATCTTATGTGTATGCATGTCCAATTGTCTTTCATTGTTTCTTAATAAACTTTTGTAATTTTTCACGTCTCTGAGGGAGTTTGTCGTTACAAGATTCTCTTACTTTTTTAACATATTATTTTCTGGATATTATGTATACCTGTGTTATTTTTATAAATACCTAATTATACCTTTTTATTTTCATTATTTCTATATGTGTGAATTAAGATGTTCTATTTTGTAATGTACATATATATGAATAAATAAAATTGAAATACCACCACTAAACCACTAATAAAATAAATATTAATTATGAGGAAGACTAATGAACAAAGAAGACCAAGAAAGAGATGGCATGACCGAACCCAACAAATTGTTTGAGAAGGATCTCATCAGTGGTACGGGCGGTACGGCAATACTTTGTAAGGCTCCCCTCCCACTAGGCAGCCTGGCTGCGGCAGCTAATACTACATATGACGGCTTATTAGATACCGCACACTAGGCAGCCAAGAATTCCTGGCTGCGGCAGCCATTAGAACGCGTTTGACGTGCACGGCAGCCAACTGGCTGCCTGCAGCCAGAACGAGACAAAGCAAATGTATGTGACTGCCTCAGTCTCCGCGCACTTGTCGTAGCAGCCAGAAGTATTTTATGAAACGAATTTGCAATGACTTTTGATACAGAAGATCCATAAAATAATTTTGAAATGAACCCTTTCAAGTAAAGGATGAATTCAATATCTTCTTTTTGGTTTGCGTTTCTTACGAGATAAAATGTAAACAAAAACATCTTCCACATCCATTTTATTTGGACTGGCCGTCAGGCTGGCTGCTTTAACTGGCTGCGCAAAATTTTGACTGCGGCAGCCGGGCTGCCTAGTGGGCGGGAAGCCTAATTATCAAAAAAAAATTAAAGGGGAACATAAAAGCTGTTAATATATTACTTGCGATTTTAACCAAACAAAAATACCGCTGAAACGATAAGTATTTACATACATGATAATTATTTACATTACGAATATCAACAATTAAAACTAACAGTTCGCAGTAGCGGTATTGCAGTACCACTTGCGGATATGGTAATACTTCAAAGTTGGAAAAATCAGCACACATGCATGAGATTTTGTATGACTGCAAACGCATGTGTGTTGTATATCCTCTGGCTGTCCCCGGGAAAACGGCTTGGTGGTTTGTTTATTTTTTACTAACACTAGCTTATTCTTAACCTTTGACAATTTATAAATATTTTAATGATTAACAACTTGAGAAAAAACTCGTAAGGTAGGTTTAAACCGCACACAATATATAAGTTTGATTAAAATACCGAATTAGATAAACATACCTTCAAATGATGATTCCTGTTGTCGCGCAAGATGTACATTTAGGGACGCTGTGGTTCGTATGCAAGTTTCTATAGAGTACAGTAGGTATTTCACAGAGGTTCTATAAAAATAAACAAAATCCCTAAGGACATGTAGATCCGGGGCATACTTATCATTTACAAAAGTAGTTGAACTGTCACTGTATGTTTGTTTATGTTTTGCATTGTTGCAATATAAAAAGTACAGTTTGGCGTGTAGAAAAAATAAATACCCCACATGGCAAACGTTATAAATTTTCATCAGGATAGCAAAAGCGTTATATTTTGTAATAGGTATATTCATCTCGTCAGTGACGCATGCGCACGAGTATATTTTCTCATTTTCGACACTCACGCTGTTGCGGGTAGATATCGAACTATGAAACGTCAATTATAAAACCGTCTAAATAACGAGAAATAACGATTGAGGTTTGGTAAATTCAACATAATGAAGTATTTTGGGTCATTCTTAAGGTCACAATAATGTTTCTATTGAAAATCATTATTTTTGGTTTTATGTGTTCGAATTCATTTACGTAATTTGACATGTAATCATCAGAATTGCCATATAGAAAACCAAGTTTAACCGCGTTCAAAAAATAAAAATCCCTAAATTACACCACGTTATATTCTCGTCCGAAAGTCGAGATCATCTCGTGGGTGTCGAGAGTGATCAGAATACCACTGCTGAAACAGATTTAATAACGTCTGACACTGACAGCTCAAGTCTATGGTTTGCACAGTGCCAAACAATAACAGAAGGAAATTTCTCACGAAATAATGTTGCAACGCCTTTGTGCTTACCGATCATAGTAGCAGCACCATCACAAGTTAAGCTTGTTAAATTATTACTTAAAAATACGTCAGATATTCCATTAGACCGAAGACAGTTCATCAAAGAGTCAAAAACAGCTGTAGCAGTAACGCCATCTAGTTCTATTAGATCCAAAAAGACGTTAGTGGAGCCACTCATACCAGTTTTAGGCAAAGAACACCGAACGTATACTATTAAACTTGACTTATTACTTAAGGACGTGGATTCATCAATTATCAAACCAAGTTTTGTATCATTCTTAATGATTTCATCTACAAAGGTTTTCTTCATTTCCTTACTGATATGCAAATCAATTTTAGCACAGGCTTTGTCTGAGTGTAAAATGCGACCCATGTTAATCCCATTTAGTTCTTGCAAATCAATTTCCGTTTCAAAATTGTTAAAAGACTGATTTTCTTTAACAACCTTGTACGCCGTTCGGAAAATTTTCCCCGTTATTTCTTTTTCATGAGAGTTCTGTCTCAAAATAGTTTTCTCCAGTTTTCCGTCTTTACTTTCGGTTAGGATTTCAGCAGCTGCTTTATGACCAGCACTCTCTTTGTGGTCAAAAATCTTTTTCCTTAAAGACGTTTGCTTTTTCTGTTTAGTGTCACCATAACTGTCTATTTCAACATTTGCCCATTCTTTTGAAATTTTCATACCTGTTTTTTTCTTAACAGATAAGATCCCTACTTTTTTACAAGTACTGCATCCTAACTTTCCATTTTTAATTAACAACCAGTGATATTTTTCGCAAAATTCAGTTTTTTGAAAATTAGTCCAACAATCTGGCAAGGCATTGTCGTTACACTCAACCTTTTGTCCTTGTTCTTTAGAGTGATGTTCGTCAGAATCTGAACTGGTTACCTTTTCAGTGCTAGTTGACAGTTGTAAGGTCGTTGAAGATGGTTGCGTGAGGTTGTCTTCACAATCAATGGTTCGCTTAAGTCTCTTAGTATCACCCGAGGGTAAAAAAAAATCGGTTAACTTTTTGTTCATCTTATTTCACAACAATAACACGTAACAGTAACGTAACAGAGATAAATAAAAGAAGACCGTGTGTGCAAGTGGGTAGCGCGTAGTAGAGTACAGTACAGGACAACACGGACTCCCGACTACGGGACTACGACTGAGCAACTGAGCATCTAGTGATGAACGAAGTGGGGAGTAGACGCCAGACGGACGAGTCTATCTCTAACCTGGAGGGGAGGAAGCTATACTGCACGTGCGCGGCGGCGGATGAGTCTATCTGTTTATCTGTTAGCTTCGAGCTACAATTATATGCTTTATTAATAAATTGCGAGTTAATTTACCGTAATAGATAATAGATAATAACATAAGTTTAATAAATCAGTTAAATTTAACTGTTTTCAAATAATTTAGTTTTTTTACAGAGAGAGGTTCCGGAACGCCGTTCCGCCGCGTTCCGCCTGAAATCGAGCACTGGTTTTATGCCTTCCAACTTTTTATAATAAATGTACTTTTTTTTTCATTTAAAGTATTTATTGACAATTCTTGATTCATCTTATTCACCAGTCTGAAGATGCCCATTAGAGGGTAAAAGCGCTAATTGGTCAAAATAAATAAGTGGAAGTGTACTAAGTATTTTTTAAATTAATAACTTATATGTAAATATAAGTTATTACATAATTATAATAAATAAACCTTGCAGTTGATAACTTTATACCTGTATTTTACTTCTCTTCATCTCACTACCACCTTACCACTCTTAAAGTCAATTTCTATAATAGTTATTCATTACACTTCTCGATAGAAGAAAATTGTCATCTATATTATTTATATTACAAAATTCACAATGAAAGAACAAAAATATAACATAAGCCATACATTTGTAGAGCAGTTGATTCAATATTGGTTTGGACGAATGAGACAATCCATTTTACTTCATTTTATTTATTTATTTATACTTTTACATTGTTTGTATTCTTTTTTCATACAGAATAATGTTCCCTCACTGGGGTGGTGTCCCGTGTCGAGGGAAACATTTTACAAAATGTGAAACATGCCTAAGATTAGCTATTTAACAAAGATAACATAGTAATAACAATAAAAAAACGTAATTAATCCAATTAATCTAATTATCGTTAACATAATAAACAATAAAAAACTAAAATAATCATAAAAAACCTAACCAATTTATATGGACCAATAGAACTATATTATTGAACTAAAGTTTAAAATTATATTAACTTTTGTATGAAATATATTTTTTTTAACGTTTAAAGGACACTATATTTATTTTATATTTATTTTGAATCTTGAAATAGGGCGCACATAAACATATCCTTATGTGTGTTCTAATAACAACAATGTACAAAGTCATTTAACACATATTTCTTAACCTTCTGCTTAAGTTTTCATGGTTTTTTTCTTTACAAATGTTTATATGGCACAAATAATCCTTGTAGGATGGGTTGCCTTGCAGGGTTCTTAGTCCATAATTGATGACACACACGTGCTAAAACAGTTGACATGAAATAGTGCGATGACCGATGATGCAATTTCACCGTTTTCCATAGAATCCAATACAACAAATTATGCAACTCTAACAGTATTGCGCATAAAACGGGAGCATCGTCTTGCAGTACATTCACATCGTCCCTAACATGCACAAATGAACAACAAAGGAACGTGGCCTACAAAGAGACCACAGGACGCAGTCAATGTCAGTCAGCCTAACAAGTTTAGTTCAGTCAAACAGTCAGCCAGTTCAGTTCAGTCCAGCTTGGCGCAGTCACACAGTTCCAGCATGTAGTTTAAGTGCAGTCTCTTCAACCCATCATCTCCGCTATGCTCACGCTACTCAACCGAGTGCTGTATCTTATTCGCCTTGTAATAAATATGTATTAAACAACAACCTTGTGTCTTCTCTGTCAATCTCTAACTGGGGTAGGAGCTCCAACTCTCAACAACCTAATTCCTACAGCCTTAAGCAATTAAAAAAAAAAACATTTTTATTGTTTTGCAGAAACATGGTCAACAATGATTCAATGTTTATTTCTTAACCTAATAAACTTAATAATACGGGGAAACGGCGTGATTTGTTACAATATGAATATACCGAAAAGTATAACAACTTCGGCACATCATTTCTCAGTGAAAGCTCCAAGGATCTTTAACTTGCTGAATCAGGCGGCAAAGAAGTCTAAATATTTTTTAAGATATAAAATCTGGTGTGAGTAATTGGTTAGTTGGAATATCATAGCAACTTTTGTGACTTCTTTTGACGAAACCTCATTGAAAAATATTCATACATCGACGGTCCAGCCTAGTGTACATGTATAATTATGTACCTATGTATTACAAGTAAAGACTACAGGGAAAGAATGGTATGAGTCACTTTTTAATATAAATTTTGATACTATTAAATGAAAACAGCAGAAAATGAAAACTTAATATTAGAAAATAGGAATCAAATTGTTGCAGAGCGGGGTTAGAACCTCGGACCTTTGATTTTTAATGTTTACATATATTTTAGAATCGTTTATAAATACATGAGATAGATTACAACACACCCTCCAGTTACAAAGCGCATGGACGGTTAAAATTCTAGACTCGATTTACGAGGAAAGAAATCATTTTATAGTTGACATTTACACACGAAAGCTAGATTAACAATTTATATTTTCTAGTTTCACAGTAAGAACTTTATCACCAACATGTTTTAATACATGATTATTCAAATCGCTTCTTTTGGAAAACTTATAATCACAAACAAAGCAGTAGAATCTTTTATCATGGATGAACATGTGTAATATTAAAGAATTTTTCCGTAAACATTTATAATTACACTCTGAGCATGAAAATGGTTTCTCACCAATGTGAGTCAACATGTGCTGTTTTAAACCGTGTCTTCTCGCGAATTTTAATTGGCACTTTGAACATGATAATGAGTTCTCATGAATGTGAGTTGACAAATGTGATTTTAAATCTTCCTTCCTTCGAAATTTATTTTGACATTCTGAGCATGTGAATGGTTTCCCGTCAGTATGAATTCGCATGTGTGATTTCAAAGCACCTTTCCGTGAACATTTATACTGACAAACTGAGCATGTGAATGGTTTCTCGCCAGTATGATTTTGCATGTGTGCTTTCAAAGCACCTTTATGTGAACATTTATACTGACAAACTGAGCATGAGAATGGTTTCCCGCCAGTATGAGTAAACATATGCGTTCTCAAATAACTCTTCCGGGAACATTTATATTGACACTCTGAGCATGAGAACGGTTTCACACCAGTATGGATATACATGTGAGATTTCAAAGTACTTTTCAGTGAAAATTTAAATTGGCACTCAGAGCATGAGAACGGTTTTTCACTAGTGTGAGTAGCCATATGTGATTTCAAACTACTCTTCAGTTTAAATTTATATTGACACTCTGAGCATGTGAATGGTTTCTCGTCAGAATGAGATTGCATGTGTGATTTCAAAGTACCTTTCTGTGAACATTTATACTGACACACTGAGCATGTGAATGGTTTCTCACCAGTATGTTTTAACATGTGCAATTTTAGTGTACTTTTCCGTAAACATCCAAATTGACACTCTGAGCATGAGAATGGTTTCCCGCCAGTATGAGTTGACATGTGCGTTCTCAAATAACTATTCCGGGAACATTTATATGGACACTCTGAGCATGAGAATGGTTTCCCGCTAATATGAGTTAACATGTGCGCTTTCAAATAACATTTCCGTGAAAATTTATATTCACACTCTGAGCACGAGAATGGTTTCCCACCAGTATGAGTTAACATGTGTGTTTTCATATAACTCTTCCGTGAACATTTAAATTGGCATTCCAAGCATGAGAATGGTTTCTCACCAGTGTGAGTTAACATGTGTGTTTTCAAACTACTCTTATGTTGAAATTTATATTGACACACTGAGCATGTGAATGGTTTCTCACCAGTATGGGTTCGCATGTGTGATTTCAAAGAACCGTTTTGTGAACATTTATACTGACACACTGAGCATGAGAATGGTTTCTCACCAGTATGTTTTAGCATGTGCATTTTTAATGTACTTCTAGTTGAACATTTATATGGACACTTTATGCATGAGAACGGTTTCTTACCAGTATCAGTACAGATGTGTTTTATCAAATTATCCTTTAATGAACATTTATATTGACACTGTGAACAAGAAAAATATTTATGGCTGACTTGTGAACTTAAGGCGATTTTACCGTCACGAGAGGAATCCAAAGATTGCTGTTTGATTTTAGGATAATCGATATCTATCTCTGTGGACACAATTATATCACTGATTATCTTAGGCTGGTCAATTCTGGTCCCCGGTTCATTCTTCACGGTAACAACACCTGGCTCTTCGCTTCTGAAGGGACATGGCGCCTCTTCTCTGGTATGGAGAATATCCTCTACATCACCAGGCCCCGGTTCAGCTTTCACGGTAACAACGCCTGGCTCATCACTTCTGAAGGGACATGACGCCTCTTCTCCAGTATGGGGAATATCTCCCTCTACATCACCAGTCCCCGGTTCAACCTTCACGGTAACAACACGTGGCTCCTCGTTTCTGAAGGCACATGGCGCCTCTTCCCTAGTACGGTGAATATTTCCTACATTACTAGTCCCCGGTTCAGCCTTCACGGTAATAACACCTGGCTTTTTGCTTCTGAAAGAACATGGTGCCTCATCCCTGGTGTGGAGAGTATCTCCTTCTGTATCACCAGTCCCCGATTCAGCCTTCACAGTAACAACACCTGGCTCCTCGCTTTTGAAGGGACATGGCGCCACTTCCCAAGTATGGAGAATATCTCCTACATCGCCAGTTTCCGGTTCAGCCTTAATATTCACTGAAGCCATTTCCATATTTTCGGTTTTGAGAGTATATACACGGAAAAACTTTGATTAAATCAAAGATAAATATATTTTAACTGTGATTTATTGAAACTTTGCTTATCGTCCAATAATATTGTAATTTACGTATTATTTACGACCCGGTGACGCATACTGCTTCGCGATTGACAGGGCAAGAGAATCACACGAGAACAAGCGAACCCATAGCTTACATAAATTGATATTGATATCTTTTGAAATTTTCTATGTAAAACCATTATCGCCAATAAAATCATAGAGTATAAAATTAAGACGGGACCTACCTGATTGTCTCAGGATTTTCCGATATTTTATAAAAGGTTTCGGACAACAAGTAACGTACGTTGGTATATTATGTAATAAGGTATTTAAAAATTGAAATACAGCAGGTTTCTGAAAAAAGAGTATTAAAGTGAAAAACGACCATTTTTGTATATATTTAGGTATATAGTATATGTTATATAAACAAGTTCAACCCTGGGCCGCTACTCTGGAAGCTTTTATAGCGCGGTAACGGTATTTAGTACGTACATACGCGCTATAAATGCCTTGCAGAGTACCAAAATGCCGTTAAATCGTTCATAATACCAGTCTTGAGGTAGTAGAATTTGGTGATTTTTTTATTTTTGCATGCCATGCTGATTTTCATTTAAAATATTATTGTGACCTCAAGGATTTCTCAAAACATTTAAGTAGGTTAAATGGACCAAATTGTGTATTTTTTTAACAGGTTTATACATCATTTGACGTTTAATCATCAGTGTAACTATATATATGACTACTACTACTACTAACATCTCGCTATTTCCCCGTAGCGGTGCGTGAGAGAATGGACCGCCACACACGTCTATCCTGGAATACAATCCTAGCTTTTTCCACATTCAAACATCTTGTCATACATTCTGCTTTTGATATGACCAGATTTAAGATTTTGGTTTATCTGATCATGCCACGTCTTCCTTGGTCGTCCTCGTCTCACGTTACCGTTCATTTTCGCCATAAATACTCGTTTTACCATTTTTTTGTCGTCCATTTGTTCTACGTGACCAAACCATCGCTGAGACCCTTTCTTAATCTTATCAATCATACTGGGCTCAGATTTACATTCTTGCCTGATTTCATCATTCGTAACCCTGTCATACATTGATTTCCCACAAATTCGTCTAAGAGATCGCATTTCAACCTCGTTCACTCGGCTTTCATCCTTCCTCTGCCAGTTCCATGTTTCACTTCCATACATAAGTGTTTGGACTAAAACTCCGTTGTGCACTGCCAGTTTAGCTTCGATTGACATATTTTTATTAGCAATTACAGTGCTTAGTGCTCCGTTCATTTTGTTGCCCGCATTCACTCTCCTGGTTATGGAACACCAGACCACAGCACGAGCGTGTCATTATGCTCCAGCGATCCACTCTCTTTTAACTCTCCTCGCAACTATATATGGAACAAAGTATATTCGGGTGCATTATATAAAAGTCCCCAATCAACCATTCTAGGGGGTAAAGAAGATTCAAAATAGCACCCTAAGACTTGTACTTAAAAAAGTTACATGGGTAGATGCACACTGGCAAAATTAGAGATGCATACGATACATCGGTATTTTCAAAATGTTGATACATCGCTAAAAACACTGAATAAAATACCGACATTAGTTCAGAAAAAAAAATCTATGCATCGAAATGACGACGTTTTTTAGTCGTGAATTGCAAATAGAGCAATAGGAATTATTTGCAAAATATCAACAAAATGAAAAATGCCATACAATATTTTTTTGCCAGCATTTCAACACACGACAAATTATCACCCGTCGAAAAAGGATAAAGAAAACTGACGTTTAAATATTCAATGGCATTGACTTTGATTAGCTTTTTGTTGAGTACTTCAACATGGTATTTGTAATGTTTTTGCATAATGCAGCGATGAAATCTTAAAGAACAAGTTTCAGAAACCAAAATTGTAAAGTCCGCGTTTTTCTTTGCACATCGGATTTTTTTGGGGCATGGTAATACCGACTGAGTCACGTCGATGCCCGCTAGGACTTTAGCTACACAATTAAATTAAATGTGCTATTATGAAATCGATTTAATTTATCCCCTTCTGACAGGGAAAATTGTAAAATTGAGACACTGACCACAATACATAATATGTTTAAATTTTAAATAAAATAAATCGATGAATAAAAATACACCCCTTTTCATAAGAGATAAATAATACTTCGACCAAGTTGTGGTCTCGTGGCTAGTTCCGCAGACTCACTAATCAGGGCCTCCATTATGATGGGATGATAAAAATTTTATCTTCAATTTTATCTACAGAGTAAAATTAAATTTTCTGTATGAAAAACATAATACGTTTATAATTCTTTTTTCTAAACAAGTTCAATTACCGGTTACTTTGAATTTTCATAGAAATATATACATTTTCGTACATCGATATCGATATTAGTTTATACTCAGTATATACTGATGAAGATTGCCATTCATAATCGCCAGAGGTCCTAAGTTCGCATCCCACTCTACCCCAACTTGATTCCCATTTTCTACTAGTGAATTATTTTGCTACTCATTGAAAATGGCCCTCGAAATTGAAATATTTAAGCAAATCATATGAACGCAAAAAAATAAATAAAAGGAAATTCTGTTTCAGTGAAATGCAAATAGGTTTATTACGTTGCTCGCATATTGATACATGTATAAATCATTTATTTTTAAAATAATAGGGTATTATCACCCGGGAGGAATATCGGATTTAACACATTGTACATATAAAGGATTTCTCAAAGACTCCTTTAGTGTTTATAAAAGCTCTAATAATCAATAATTTCATTCATAAATTTCGTTTACTATTTCCAACATCTCTGAAAAGCGTTTCTATTCGGTTGGTAATAAATTCGATCATCCAAACCCACCCAACAGTACACCACGAAACGTGCATTTGTTTTAAATGTTGGTAATCCTAATAGAAATTGAAACGACGCGTATTGCTCTCTATGATTTTTTCCCCTTCTCTAGCCAACCTTGAAATAAATGGCGACCGTAAACTGGGGCGACATTTAAATCGTAAGGCGACTTTGATCAGCGGATATATTGTTTATATTTATCTCTATAACTACTGATCATTAATAAATTTCGGTCAATTTCAACTGTTTTTTTAATGGTAATACGGAATACGATTTAAATGAAATTGTTATATAACTTTATTTAAAGTAAGATTTCAAGAAGTTTGAAGTGGAATCGTCAAGATATTTTTTAATTTTTTAAAATTTAGTAATAGACTTTTTTTAATGATACAAGTAATTTCGTAATTTGCATTGTCTTGACATTACTGGTACTTATATCACTGAGTGTCCATTATTATGATTGTTTTAATATTTTAATTTTTATTTAACGAATAATAAGAAGTTTTCTAAAATGAGCTGAAATTGATCATTTTATATACATCTTTTTTTTGAGAGCGACATGACTCGAACTTATTAATAAAAGTTTTGAAACAGGGCCTACAAAAAAATATTTTGCTCAAATACTAAGAAAAGCTGTTATAAAAATTCGGGCTGCTTCCAACCATTACAAAATATTATTTGAAACACTATACAATGAATAATATAAAGTTAAACATCCTTCAAATCATTTAAGCCAGTTTTCCAGAACAGAAGGAAAATTTTATTTACCAAAATGTGAGGACTGGGGATTTTCCCTTAACATACGGGATTTCAGAATATAAATAAAAAATATTATGACTCAAATGAACGAGTCTTAAAGATTTTCTTTTAAAGGTGAGAAAATAAATGTGAAGCTTCATTTTCGAATGATAACGGTGAAGTTATTCATCTTGTAAATCAGATAATTGTTACGAAATGCTTGTAAAAAAACCTCATACACCTCGATTGCACTTCTTGTGAAATTTTGTCGAACATTGTTGAATATGGCCAATATTAATTTCCTAAGTATGTTTCACGTCTTTGTAAGAAACAGATAAACAGATACACTAATTGCTTTCCTGGAATAAAGTAATGGATTCTAATTCATTCGGAAAAATAAATGTTTTCAAAGCTGTGAAAGATAAGTTTTCACCAAATAAAAAGAACACAATAACCTCTCATTCTGTTTCGATAATAATGTCAGTCAATGAACAAATTCCTATACACAATAATACATTCATTAACTGATAATTTTATTCCATCAAAAAGCAAGGTATATTATGTTATCTTTATCAATTATCTAAAATATTTCTTAAATACATTTTTTTAATCACCATAATATTTTTCTTGATTTATATTTTAATCTTGATTTATATTTCAATTATTATTTTTGAGTATATTTAAAAATTCCATTTTTTGGTTTACAATAATAAGAAAAAAAAATTTTGTTTTATGTGGAATTAAAGTATATTATTTTTAATTATTTCATGATATTCGACTTAAACGTTTGTTAAATACACGCCTAATCATAATTTGCTGATACCTGAGTGTTTTTTTGCAAGTAATTTACTATCGGAGGATGGATAATATAATTAAAAAAGATGTGAAAAGTTATATTTATAATTCTTTTTTGTGTAGCACTGACTTAAAACACCGTTTTTTTATAATTTGTATGTTATACTAAAAATATTTACCGATTAAAATAAAATAAACAAATTATTGTAAAACGTCACTCCCCATTTTATACTCAAGAATCGTTTTTTTTTTTTACGTAAAGCGAAACGTTAATGTAAATATATGTATTAAATTAATATAAAATTGTATTTAGTAGTAATGTTGTATACGTTGTATACTTATATTTTTTATCTAAATAAATTAAAAAATAAAATGAAATGTTCAAAACAAACGCATAAAATCATGATGTATCAAAGCGACCCCACTCCGAAGGGTTGACTTTGATCACAAAGTTTTTATTATTTTCTCGCTCACACAACATAATATTTTCTCATTTAAAAAATAAAAATTTTAATTTTTCTTTTACGAAGGTTTGAAGTTCGAAACTGAACAAAGTCACCCCATTCCACTTACTCTATTCGAATCATAAATTTTTACGTAAAAACTATCTTCGCATACGATGACATCAAACTTGGTGACGTCATGAATTGTCTGTTTTTATTTATATTCTTTTACTAGACTAGACTTTAATCCTTTATATCTCCCTTATTTCTTAACGGATTTTAATAAGAGTATTACCGATTGTCTTGTGATTTTTCAAATAATTTTATTAGCTAATAAAAAAAACCGTGATAATAGCCCATTGTTTATTTATTCTTAATTCTTTCACTGATACCTTAACGATGTGCTGGCAATAGCAAAGCTGCTAAGGTAAAATAAGATATTATTTTGTTTTAAAAAAAATATCGAATATTAAGTACATGCCCCGATTTTATTATTTGATAAAAATGTGGATAAGTGGCTACGTAAGGTTTTTTCATTTGTTTTTCGTCGGGAAATTTTTGGAATATTGAGAATTTCTTTTTTTTGTTGGCAGTTCCGATCATAAGGTGTTTACTGGTTGTCAAATATTTTGTGTCACGGTTTATGGAATTGTTTTATAATTTTACCATATCCAATTTAATTGTATAATACTCTAGGTGAGCTTATTTTCAACGTATTATTTATTATACACAACTCTTAATAGATTTCTAACCCTCGCATACGTTAGAACGGTAGTTTTATTTCACATACTGATTTGACCAGTAATGTTTTTGCCTCAATTTATTGCGATTTTGTATGCAAAGCTTGCTTAAAATGTATTATATCTTTTCAATTCATGTCAATATAACCACCTTTTAACTATTTTTGATTTAATGCATCAAATCAAAATAGGATGATCATCAATGGATTGATTTAAATTTATTATTAATTGGTATGATGACATGGTTATTGATTCTAATACTCCTTATATGAAAACGACCTACATTGTTAGTTCTCGGCATGTGTTAATCAAACCTTTCAATTTAGTTCGACTAGTCCGCTAAAGCACTTTATTGTTAATTTATTCAGATCCCAAGTCGAATTTATTTAACTAATATTTTTTTAATGTTATTTAAGTACAAATTATTAATAAATATGTTATAGGTAAATTTTTATTTCATGAATGGTTTGCTTTAGCACTAACCCCCAGAATATAGTTTATCTGTTTTGTTTTATTTCATCATACAGCCGAACTTGGTTTATTTACGAGGATTGAATTTGAGTTGATAAATATCAAACGCTAGTATTTCCACGCAATTTTTTTGCTGATATTTGTTCTACAAAATGTAACGAAAAAAAAAGATAATTTCTGTAGTGTTTAAATTAAAACATGTCCTCATTATTACAATAAAAACACTGTCAGAAAACTCTGTCTCAATTCAGAAGCTAGAAGGTCCTCATGAACAGTGTGGTGAATCGTTGTGGACATACCTGCATTTGATATTTACCAACTCATTTGCTAGTTATAAAAATTACTCTGTTATTACAGAGAACGTTTTTTAAATATCCAATCGCTATTGCATATTGTCACTAAGTAAAAAAAATATGTAAATAAAATTTATACAGATAATTTAAAAATAAAACTGTTATGGAAAACTAAAATAAATGCTTACAAACATATATATATATATATAGTTGGATAATTTATAAAGCGCCATTTTTGTGAAAATCACCTCAAGGGCGCTGTACAATTAATAAATATCCCAGTACGTCTTGCAGCTACAGAGCGCATGGACGGTTGGGATTCTAGTTCCTCGTTTTCAATTAAGATCAATCAAAAATTATAATAGATAGGAGCTAGATTACAGGACGTCTTGCAGCTACAGAGCGCATAGACAGTTAGAAATTTAGCCCCCATTTACACATTTTAAAAAATGACAAATAAATTTAGTGTATTACAAAATAATAATAATATGAATAGTAAAAAGGAGTAAGATTACAACACGCCTTGCTGCTACTAAGCGCATAGACGATTGGAATTCTAGACCCCGTTTACAAAATTAAGGTATTTTAAAGTTGAAATATGAAAGCTAGATAACCAATCATCGTGCAGCTACAAAGCGCATGGATGAGAGGAATTCCAGCAAAGTTAAAACAATATCAATAAATTTATAAAAAATAGAGTATAGTAGTAAATTGGTCAAGTGTTCATACCAAGAAGTAAGCAATAAAAAACTAAATAAATAAAGCACTGTATCAACTCCATGGTTAACAAAGGGAGATAGATGTCCGAAGAGAATCTTTTGTAGACAGTAGGTAGATATCGTCACCATGTGGTCCACTAGGCTGCTGGAGAATTTCTGGAAACGCACGTGTGTAGACTGGGGGATTACGCCTATTGTTCCAACGACTTGGTGTCCATTTTGGTCCGTATTATTTCGTTTTATGAGACGCAACATTCCTGTTCAAATTCACTTCTTTACATGAATATTACACAAACGCGTGTATAAGCGTGTGTATGTACCTTACCGCGATATTGTGAGTATACTGGCAAAAACGTTGGTGTCCATTTTGGTCCGTATTATTTCGTTTTATGAGACGCAACATTCCTGTTCAAATACACTTCTTTACATGAATATTACACAAACGCGTGTAAACGCGTGTATATGTACCTTACCGCGATATTGTGAGTATACTGGCAAAAACGTTAACACGAAAATATGCAGATTTGACTTAATGATGCAGTTTTGTAAAAATTTTAACGCTCTACAAACTGGCAAAACACACTAAGTCATATTAAATTTCATATATCTGTAGTTTTAAAAATAAATTTTAGGTTAAGTCGTATACCGGGCATTTTATTCAGGCTAAAAGCTTTAAATAACTTTATATTTACTTAATATAAAATTAAGAAACGGATAAATTAAAAACATGTTCTCAAATGAGCACTTAACATCTTACTATATTTAAATAAGATGTAAAAGAGTAAAATTGGAACAAAACTTAAATGCTTGAATTCTTAAAACAGGGATTTGAGAATTAAAGCTTTTTGCCAGTATACCCACGATATATTAAAAGCACTAGGACTCACATAATTTAAATAAAGAAGAAAAACCCACTTGTTCCCTAAATCATTTGAATAAATCCTAAGCATGTGGTGATAAAGTACATTGTTTTTCTCAAATTAAAATATTCAAAATTGAATTTATATCTTTATATAATCACTTTGTGAAGTGTCCTTGAGGTATTATAATACGAAAATGGCGCTTTATAAGTTATCCATAATAATAATAACGAAGGAAGAGAGGGGATTTGACTGAAACTTATAAGATACTCAATAATTACTGTGACTGCCCCCTGCGTGAGATGCATCAATTAAATCCCAACACAAATTTACCGGGTCATAACTAGAAGCTCTCTCGTCCCCAATTCCACCTCCAAACCAAGAAAAACTAACTTTCCAGCAGGGTAGTTTCAGACTGGAATAAATTGCCAAGCCTAGTTGTCCATTCCATTCCGGTCAACCAGTTCAAAAACCATTTGGATGCGTTTGGAAGATAGAAAAGCGCAGACAAAAAGCATTATGTAAGATATAGGTGCATCAGTAAAGGCTGCCTGCATATAATTAATAATAAAAATAATAATAATAATAATGCCACTTTCTAAATTTTAAATGCAGATAAATAAACATTCTTATTTTTCCACAATGTTGACCCTGTGTTCAGCGCTCTTCTGCGCTCTGTTCTATTACACAATCCACTTTTTCACGCATTAAGATATACTTCCTCATGATCATAGGAATGTTTAACTTTGGCTCGGACTTGTATATTATGGCTTGCAGAGAACCCGGTCTAGTTGACCCCTTGCTCTTTCATATGATGGAAACATGATTTCAAAGGATATTTTTACTAATGACTTGTTTTTTTTTCTAATATATACTGTAGTTTATTTATTATACTTTTTTTTTTTTAGAAAATAAATATTTGCGTTCTTATGATTAACCCAAATATTTAATTTTGAGGGCCATTCTCAACGAGTTGTAAATAACTCACTATTAGAAAATGGAATCAAGTTGGGGTAGAGTGGGATTCGAACGACGGACCTTTGGTCCGTGAGTCCGAGACACTAGCCACGGGACCACAAACTTGAATTATACACATGTTTTTAGGGAATACTTTCAGGAATATTTTAATATTTGAATTATTTTTTATTTCCTTTTTATTTACTATAAAATAAAAAAAGTACCTTTTAATCTTTTACAGAATTTTTTTTTCTCTTTCTATTACACAAAAATATTATACCTGTCTATTTATTGTAGGAGCAAAAATTCATAAACATTTCTTGTATACCCTCGAGCAGGCCATGCCTTTGTGGGATTTTTTTGATTACTATTTTTACTGTTAAAATGTATTTCATTGCTATGTAATTATCCTTTATTTTTTTAATACTCTGTTTTACCTCTTATGTATATTGTTAAAAAAATTATAATTGAAACAAAATAATGTCTACTAACAAAAGGAAGTGCCTCTTAATTCATGAAAAAGTGGTAATTATTTGTGAAATAGAATGTGGCACGAAAAATCTTAAGGTGTGTAAAAAGTCTTCTTATCCACAGTATAAATATTGTGGAAAAATTAGAATGTTTATTTATCTGCATTTTAAATTTAGAAAATAGTATGTTTGTAAGCATTTCTTATAATTTTCCTTCAAGTTTTATTTTTTTATTTATCTGTATGAACTATACTTATATTTATTTATTTACTTATACCCGTATTCAGAGACAATAACTAAGGCGAGGAAAGTACATTCTATTGTCTTCACCTTCAGGTTATTCTCTGCATATGAGATTAGGATGTACTTTCCTCACCTTAAGTATTGTCTCTGAATACGGGTATTAGTGACAATATGCAATGGCGATTAGATTTAAAAAAAACCTTTCTCTGGTACTGGGAGTGATGCTTATAACTAGCGAATTCAGTCGGTCCCATCTACCTTGTAATAACCATGTTCGACTGTATTTATATATTTGGACACATGTTTCTTAGATTTCTGTGTGAATTATAGATCCTTTCTGAAACATTTTGGATACAAAACCCTTTTTAGCCATATAATGTGTGCTGTAGTTATTTTATAATATATTACTTTATAACTTGAAGAGGCATGCAATGCAAATATTGCACATCGCGTCACGGGTGCCATAAGTAAAAAAATAACTAAAAAGTTCATTACAACTGCATACGGAGTGCGTAACGGCACCTAACTTGATATTTATCTGTAATCGTCAAGACTGCCATAATACGAAATGTGGCAGTCATGACATATTTACCATAACATTTATTTTTTAATAACTAATTGTTATTATTGAATGTTTATTATAGTATAATTAAATGAGTTACATTGTTTTATATTGATATGTGATCGAAAATTGCCAGTGTCAAAATCTTAAAAGTTATTTTTCTCAGTTTGACTCAATTAGATTTGTGGCACTCTAGATATAATGACCATTAAAAGGCTGCAACATAGCCATTTTGCAGAAGTCATTAATTATTTTTTTTAAATTAAAAAATGAATGTAAATTTTTTTTGTTTTGAAACGATTCCTAAACAATGTAGGTTAGACAGGTGTTATGTAAAACAATTCGGGCTGTGTAGGATAAATACAAAAAACAGATTTTAATTTAAAATTTAAATTTAAATGACAATTTGTAAAAATAAGTCTGATTTTGAGTGATATAATTTGTTTTATGAATGTCGTAAAAGTTTAAAAATAAATTAAGACTCATTATTTCTGGCTGCGATACGATCCCACTTACTATTTAATGATGCTCACACTTACACACATCTGAACACTTACTCCTACACTAATACACATAAACACACATCTACACTTACTCTCATACAAATACACATAAACACACCCTTTTGTTGTAACACAATTTAATAATATGTATGATTCTTACTTAGAAACTTATTATAAGATTACTATTGAACGTAGTTATGTCAAAAGCAGTCAGTCCACAATTTTGAAATAATGAGTTATTGGTGTTACCAAGTTATAATAAATTATTAATTCTATGTTTTGCTTAAAACAGCCAGGCCACTTTCATACAAAAAAGTGTAATCATCACCTTCTGAAAATTCCATGATGTCGAAATGTCACGAAAATGAATGTCCCCTCATACATTCAGAGTTTGTATGAGGTTTCATTCAATATTAGATCTGGCTGTTTTCTGCAAAATGCATATTTTAGGTTGTGTTGTCAGCCAGGCTGAAAAAATCACCAAAATTCTTTTAAAACATAATTAAATTGTTTTCAAAGTTATGTTGAAAAATTAATTAAGTGATCCTTCTCAGTAAAGCACCCTAATATAAACATAAAATAATATATTATTGATATTAAAAACATTTTTCACTTTGTGGTATGACATTTTAAACTCGTATGTTTATACATTTGTATAAACCACTTTAATTTTGAGTTATACTTTGACCGGTCTCGAGGTTACTTAATCATCCTCATCGTCAGGAATTAAACTAACTTATAATTTATCGCGTTGCTATTTATATTATAAAATATTGTATGAAAGAGACAGAAAAATGAAAGAGAGAGAAAGAAGATAAAATCAAACCATCGCGCCGTTTCCCCGTAAGGGTAGGCAGAGAGGATAGAACGCCACAACACTCTATCTTTGCATACAGATCTCGCTTCCTCTACATTCATACATCTTCTCATGCACGCGCGCCGATTATTCCGACTTTTGACATGTCCATCTTTAAGTATTTGTTGGATTTGGTCATGCCATGTCTTTCTCGGTCTTCCTCTATTTCTGCATCATTCATAAAAATATTCCCTTTATGATTCATTTTATCTTCTTTCTCTCTCTTTCTTCATATTATTTCTATCAAGTATAACTCTAAATTAAAGTGGTTTATACAAATTTATAAACATACATAACATGTATAAAATAATATGATCAATACATAATAATTGACACAACACACATCAGAGTTTCACTGGGGCTGGCTGTTTTCTGCAAAATGCACATCTTAGGTTGTGTGGTCAGCCAGACTTTAAAAATCATTAAATCTTGTAACAAAACCATCACGCTGAACCATTATTTTTATTTGTATAATAAAAAGCGAATGCATGCATTATTTATCATTTGTCAAAGTAAAAAATAATCCAACTGCCATGTAGATTAGATTATTCACTCTTTTCACAAAAGTTCTATTATCTCGGTTTCATTTTTCTATTGCTGGCTGCTTCTGCATAACTACATTCATATGGCATTAAGAAAACACTTTTTTTTTGCTCGGTACTGCCTTTTAGCTTCGAAGGGCAAAATAGTAATAATCGTAACAGATCTTCATTTATCGTAGCACACATTGTGCTACATAAAAAATAACAAAACAAAGATCTACATGGATAAATGGCGGACTTACAGTCACTGGTAATCTCTTATAGTCCAAAAAAAAAAAAAATTACGAGAAAATTAACCTAATAAAACAATAAATATTTTTCAAAACATAAAATATCCTCTTAAAGTACACCGCCAACACGTGTTTCGATCATTTGTCTCACTCTGTTCCATTGCAATATTGCGTATTGTATTTTTTTCAACTTATTTTTAAATGTACCTACACTTAAGATAATATTTAGTTTTATATAAATTATCCATACACTGTATAATATTCACCAGTCTGAAGATGCCCATTAGAGGGTGAAAGTCAAAATAAATAAGTGGAAGTGTACCAAGTATTTTTATATGTAAATATAAGTTATTACATCATTACAATGGAATTCCATCAAGAATTGTCAATAAATAATTTAAATGAAAAAAGAAAATTAATCGTTAAAATATTAAATATACCTCAATTACGGCTATAGTGGCACATTGGTCAGTGGACTTTTTAACGTAAATATATGCTTAAACCTCAGAGTAATAACGCACCACCGCTTATAGAACTGCCCATATGCATAAAAATTGATCTAGGATTAACAATCACGAAGTTAGAAAAAATTTGCCGCAAAACAATGGGTCATACTCAGGTCGAGAATTACCAAATTGATATAATCTAAATATATAAATGTTATATTTGAAGCACTAACTTGCGGTTATTCATCATAATAAAATAAATAAAACAATTTTGTATTGTGTGGGATTCATGGTAAGAAAAAAATAATAAATGACCAAATAAACAATTTTTCTTTTAGTCCACTCCTGTCTAGTTTCGAACGTACCCATCTCACACTACCATCCTTTCAAGAAAAAAAGACTTGATTTATTTGCTTCATTGGCAGCGTACTGATAAAATAAAATAGGAAAGAATTTATTGGTTAAATAAACCTTGAGAAAGAAGTTTGTTTAGCTTTGAAACCGGTCGGTGGACGAAAAAAAAAAATACTGGTTAAAAGCAAAGTTGTTTTATTTTATGATATAATTTGCATTGATATTACTTTTAAATAAATGATATTAGCCCAAATAATATAATGCAACGTTTTTTACTCATTTTTTTTTCTAAAAAAAACATTTGCATTATGTTCGGGGTTAAAGATTAGTGAATTTTTCTTTTCATACCTGCTCCAAATATAAAGGTCGCATTATATTTAGGCCGCATTATGTTTGGGCTAATACTGTACTTGTGTATTTATTTCCTCAAATGGTAGGCATTATATATATTTTTTTTAAAGAAATATTTGCGTTCTTATAATTTACCCATATATTTAATTTTGAAGGCCATTTTCAACGAGTTGTAAATAACTCGCTATTAGAAAATGTGAATTAAGTTGAGGTAGAGTGGGATTCGAACCTCGGACCTTTGAGCCGTGAGTCCGAGACACTAGCCACTGGACCACAACCCGATTCACCCAATTCGTATTTATTATAGCAAGGTTGTTCTTATTTTTAAATTTATTTTTCTTTTATTATTACAATAAGGAAATTTCTACATTATTTATGAGCGAAGTCAAGCACAGTGACAAAAGCGTCCATTACACGTCTAACAAACAACAATTGCCGCCAGCAAAGTAAGGTTTGTGAAGCAAAAAGACATCTCTACATGCGGGCAGCGCGTTATTACTTTGAGGTAGTAATAACAAGGAAAAATAACATATTTTACAGGTTTTTTCTTTTAAAGAAACAGTTTTTTAATATTTTATTCAAATAATACTTGTCACTGTACATCGTGATTATTCTTACGAATGCCTGAATGAATGAATTATTTTCGGTCAATAATAATAACTCAGTTGTGTTTACGAACGGCAGCGATCAATATTATCTGCCGTTATGACTGGAGGCAGTTTTCGCCGCGGAGGTGGCTCCACATTCCAAACCAGGAACCACGACACGCCTCCCCGCTCCCCGGGTCTCACTCTGCAAGACTTGGCTTCCATGACCAAGGACCAACTTAAGTCCGAGTGTCGCAAACGCGGCTACAAGACGTCGGGAAACAAGATGGACCTGGTACTAGCAAAAACATTCAGTAATCGTGTGCACACGTAACTTTATTTGCTTGAGCCCTCGTTTTGTAGATGTAATTTGTAACACATGGCCACTTAGTTTTCGCACCATGATCCTCTATTATTATGAGATAGTGAAGGCCGGTTGTTTGATCGGTGAGTAGTAATGGTTAATGTCACTACCTGCTTATTAATATGGCGGCGTAATTACTACAACTAGGTGACTTTGAAATCAGCATTTGCGAGCTCCTCCTTCTATGCTACAAATAGACAAGTCATGCATTGAAATCATTGCAATATGATTTTGATGAATCACAATTTGCCTATTTGTGGCATTGATGGAAGAAGATGCAAATATGTAATATTGATGTTTTTTGATGATATTTCTTGATAAAACTCCATAGTTAATTATTTTGATAAAATTATAAATAAAGTTATCAATAAAACTTCTTGGTTTAGTTTTACTGTTTTATTATTTTGACTGGACTGGACCAGTCTTAAAGATGCCTACTTAGGCGAAAGCGCTCGTTGGTAAAAATAATAAAAATGTAAAACTAAACCAAGAAATTTTATTGATAAAAAGTTAATAATTTTATCAAAATCATACAAATATGTATTTTTAGTGGATAACTCAAAAATGCTAATTTTGAAATTATCTATTTGTAGTAATTACCCCACGTTATAATAGGCCATAACATTTTTTTTAAATAGATTTTATTTATCAAAAAAGGAATACTTTTTCAAAAAGTAAAATTCAGTACAAGTGTTAAAAAGAGAACATTTGTTCATTGTATAATCATACTTTTTTAAATAATAAAAATCAGTACATTGCAATAGATTATAACCATTTTTAAAAATGAATATTATTTTATATGAAAACAAGAATCCTTTGTTTAAAAAAATGCGTATCGTTGCTTAGCTAACAACACCGCGCAAGGCGTTATTTTTACAGGTCGATGAAATGACTGCTTATTTTATTAAATTGAAGAGGAATTAGTTTTCGAATTTTGAATAGGCGATGAAATTTCATTCAAAGGCATAATTTAGCCGAGCTTTCTAATAAAATAAGCAATTTTTTCAGTGTCCTATGATAAGACCAAAAATGACTTGCACAGTGTTGTTACCTAAAAGACGGTATTCTGATTTTAAACTTTTTTTAATGATGGTCAAACAACTGTGCTTGGAGATTTGCTGACATTTGTTAATATAGTCAACTGCTTTAATTTTCCATATGAAAATTGTAATATTTATATGAGATTTCTTAATTAATAAGCACTACAACTAGGTTACTTCGAAATCAGGATTTTTCAGCTTACCATTAAAGACACATTTTTGTACCCACCTCTATGAATGCTATAAATAGGCAATTCGTGATTTCAAATCATCATAATATTATTATTTAAATGCGTCATGACTTGCCTACTCGAAGCATTCATGGAGAATGATAGAAAATTGTGTTTTTAATGGTTAACTCAAAAATCCTGATTTTTAAATTGCCTAGTTGTTGATTACCCCACAAATTGATACAATTTTACTGGTGAGGTCAATTGGAAATTTTATAAAAATATTTTGATTTGGTAATAGAAAATGCGAGTTGATTATTTCGTTAAACATCGTAATTTAGGGCCATGTTCCTTTTAATTTCGTATTTTTCTTTCATGTGAGTTTGTATAGTTTAGTTTGCACAAAAGTACTAGATTTTTAAGTATATGTAAAGAGCATTTGTAGAATATTTTTAGTTCTGTACGTTTATTTTTATTTGGTTATTTATTATAAATACTTGACATTGTTTTTATATTCATGTTCCGGCTTACTAGAAATAAATGTAAGTTGGAACTTCAGCTCGTATTATACGGATCAGAAAATGGTACAATATCTTGTACAAGACTTGATCCAATAAATATTGTGTCACGTAATACACAAATTGGGTGAAATCTGTGGTCAAATTCCAAAAATATACCACATGTCCTATTTTTCAACAAGTATTTGAACCAAGATCTGCGCACGCATCCCACGCTTGTGATAACTGTGCATTTTGACCGTCAATGTGTATTTGTTGTTGCTTGTGTCACTTTATTTATCCTCGGTCTTATTTGTTTCACTGCACTTTTTCGATTCACACTTGCCTTTCTTTTTTGGAAATACTGATTTTCAATAAGGTTGATTGCAAAATCTATAATATTATTACTCTAGAATTGATTGATTGCGCCTGTCTCTTATACTCGCGCACAGGAATTTGAGCCTTATTATCGTGGCATAAACGCTAAATCAGGGTCATTTTCATCTGTAAAAATTGTATATAACAGTCTACGATAGCTGACCGTTATCTTTTTAAATTACTTATTCTTTTCTTTTTGATTTTAATTGGTTGCTTGCCAATATTTTTACTTAGATATGAAATATTACTGTAAATTTTGTGTGGTTTTTGTATTTTTAGTGAGAGATTATTATTTATTACATTTAGATTACTTAGAACAACAACAAAAAAGGAGGCCTAAAAAAGGGGACCATGGCGCAAAGAGCCGAAAATTCAGACCCGTAGGCTCGACAAAACGAGGAGTGCCGATTGCCAAATTCTCTAGCATGTAACAGTCTGTTGTAGCAGACTGTTGTCTGCTATCGCCAACTGTTGTCTGCTATCGCCAACTGTTGTCTGCTAGTAATATATTGTTAGCTTACTTTGTCAACTGTGAAACTAACGCAATTAAACATGGTAGGCGAATGCGTCAACCACTACACTACGAGGCTGACTTATCTCCGCTTGATTTTTTTATTCAGGCTGTTTACCTGAGAGTTTTGAGAGCCATCTAGCCGAAAGCACTCGTCAAGGACTCTGATTCTATTTCACACACAGATATGTATTCTTAATCCGTCCGGTCACAGGGAGATTTTGATCTACAAAATTGTAAATTTATTATATTCTTAAAATTAAATCACTTTGTTTTTATGTACCACTTATATTTTTATAATTTGACAACCAACTAGTTTCGGCAATACTATGCCTTATATAAAACTTTCACAGTGAGGGTAGCGTGGGAATATATTAAATAATAATGTTCCATTTGTGGAAGTTTTACTTTGGTAAATGCTTCAAACATCAAATAAAAAAATATTATATTCTTTTTTTGTTTTTCAAATAATAATGAAATACCTTAGTAAATACTAAATATCACCGCACTCCTCTGATAGGCTATTATTTAAGTATTGGTTTTATAGCAGAGTAATTGATCTGCGTATTCAATGTTTGTATTGATAACTAGAATGTGCGCATGATAATGTGTTGTATATGTTTTTATAGTCCAAATATGGCTGCACAATAACATATGTACGTATTATGTATTGTTTATCTTTTGTTATTGATTTAACTCAAATAAAGAAACACTCTTGTTTATTTGTCTTAGAGACCACAAATCTTGTCACCTGAAAAAAATAAATCTTTTTAAATAAATGACGAGGGTAGAAAAATAAATCGACAAAGTTTTAGCTCAATTTATTGCAACAGAGAGTGGAGTTTTCCTTGTTATTTCTCCAACTTAGGAGACTAGTCTGAAGATGTCGGTCACAACTAAACCCAGTCGCTGGTGAAAATTATAAATAAAGGTGGAATAAAACTAAGTATAGTGTTCTTATTGTTAGTATTAATTGGGATGTCTGTAAATAATATCACAGCAATATTGATCATTTTGGTACTAGAGCCAAGGCCAAAAGGCGCCATAACCTACTGATGTTTCATCTACAAAACACAGTTATAAGATGGTGGAAATAGCTATAATTAATGGGAAGAAGTGGTAGCTAGTTCTTGCCCATTCGTGCGTAGAATGGTATCATGGTATATTTTCCCACAATGTAATACTAATTTATCATTTATGATTATATTACATGGATCATAAAACTAAACAAGAAATCGGTCAGAAATATAATTAAATGTTATTAAATATTTATATATGACCACTTACCGACTTTTCTATGTATACCGGTTTTGAGACATACTCGTCTCTTTATCAGGACACCAATTAAACTAATATGCAAATCCCACTCTGCCGTCCTTACTAAGAGTGCAGTATCTAGCATTTTTGACAACATTTTGGCACTGAACTGAACTGAAGAAGACGGAGTGATATGACGTTCTATCCTCACTGCTTACCAGGGGCGAACTGCTTATAGAAGCGATTATGCGCAGCTTACCATTATATTTGACTATCCATAATAATGTTTTACGGTAACTTTATTTATCGAAAAACAAACAAATAATTACTATTTCTTATAAACCATTGCCACCATTTGTATTTTTCTCCAAATATAAATAAAACGCAATGAGCCAAGGAACTAGCCGATTACTCCAGCTTATTTCTTCATACAAATAAGTGTACTGTATTTTGAACATGTTAAACCCATTGGCGGGATTTTTCTCTTAGAGTAAACTTGCAGATTACACAAGTTCTTTAAAGATTCTCAATTTGGAAAATAGTATTTCAAACATTATTTCTTAAGGACTATTTTTCTTTGAGATGAAACTTTTGACATATCACTCGCAACACATGTGGCGCTCGACGCGGCCGTTTTTGGAATTATTCATTTCTAGAACAAATCAGCTAGTTGACATTTCTTAAGAGGGCAACATGAGTTACAAAATCTAGTCGGTTGTGACAATAAAAAAAGTGGTTCATAAAACAAAGTAATTTTATTTATTCCTTGAAAATATAACAATGAACTACAAAGTTAGTGCTATAAACATCCAAAATATTAGTTGACATTTCAATCCTAATAAGAATACGTACTACTGACTGAATTCATTGCACTATTTTTTATAAACTTTTATATAAGTTGTTTTAAATTAATGGATACACAATATAATATATCACAAAGTTATGTAGTTTGAGTTGATTTCATAGATGAGAGTTGTTATATCACACAGAATCACTGAAAAAAAAAAAACAATTTATAGTATATATCACTTACATTATATTATGTACCTACTATGTAGGTACAAATAAATGATATTTTTTTGTAGCTTACCTGTAAATGAAATCACCGTTCGCCACTGGTGCTTACCCCCACGGGGAAACAGCGTCATGGTTTGTTTGTTTTTTGTTTAAATAATAGCCCCGTATTCTAATAATTTTGCGCAAATTGTTGTACCACTTTTTGCACTTTGTAAAACCAGCATTAAAATCTGATTAGTTTTCAGATCCATATATTACAGCTGTTATTTATGGAAGCAAATTCTGTTATGCTTCGCATGTAGCAATTATAACTTACAAGTTTGCTCAACCGTTCATTTATGTGGACCATATCATTTATCGGGTTTTGTTTGTATTATTTTAATTATTTAAGGGCCAGTTAAAGAGACCATTAACTGTAAATATTCGACGAATATGGTTGACGCCAACCTAACCTAACCCGAGGATTCTGGGTAAAGAAGAGTAAAAACTGTAATTAATTCTATAGTTATCTGTGTGAAAAACTTGATTCTGCCTCACCCTTTATAGGGCAAGACTCTGGGAACTTTGAATGATTTTTTAAAATACTTACATGCGTTCTTATATCATTACATGCAATGGTTTAGATTTATATTTTCTTTAGCAAGTGATAAAAACGTATTACCAAAGACCGTTAAGGGATTGAGTGTCTGGAGGAAGGTATGTTTAAACATATGAAGCTTAGTAGTTCAGGAGCATCAAATGACGAATTTTGAAAGACTACAATTTCAGATTTCTTTGACGATCTTGTATTGAAGACATATTTAAATTAGTTTATCCATCTTTATAAGTGTATTCATTTCTGAACAACCCCACTTCAACAAATGATTTAATTTTGAAGCCAAATTACCTTAAAAAGCAATATCCAACCTCGAAAAAAACTCAATGATTTGGTTCTGAAAATTATTTCCTAATTGGTGTTGTTTTTCACTGTCACTGTTATCAATATATTTTTTTTTTGGGTGATTCCGTGTAAGTTAGAACAAAAATGACATAGAGAGTAGATACATAAATAACCTTTCCCTTACTGTCCTAAAAACGTCCGCGCGTTACGGTGCTGTGTAGTCACTACACATGCAAAAAAAGAGAGATTTTAAATCGTAAAAGTGTAATATTCATCGGCAATTGCTTAAATTATTTATAGTTGAAGTCAAAAGTGATGATATTTTATATCTAATTGCTAAAAACATGAAAAAAACATTAATTCATGCTCTCAAAAGAACCACCCCCAACGAAAGACGAGAAGCTACTAACGTACTAACGCAGCTAACTGGTGTCTGGGAGAAGTACAAGAAACTTTGCTGTCCGGGGGTGTGTTGCACAAAAATTATCCCTCTCGCCCCGTATTATCGAGAGTGAGACGTAAAGAGTGTGCGAGACAATTACATATTAGGATTTCTCTTTTACTAAGAATGCAACATGCGACATCGGTAAACTTTCTATTGTATTGGTGATATCTCCGATTTTTGATAAAACGCTTTTTATGTTCTCAATAAGCATAATTTATTTCATAAACAAAACATTTTTACCGACATGTAAATAACGAAGGAATACAGAAAATCTCAATGCATAATTTATTATATTTATGGAGATATTAAAGTTATAAGATGCAATGTGTACTAACTACACATCACCGGGAAGGGAGAGTTAATAATAATGTGTCTGCCTCTCTAATAGAGTAAAAACTTGTGTTTAGAGAGGGGGTTCATTTTACTTTCATTTTTATTTTCTAAACAAGTTCCTTAAAATTAGATATTATATTCTAAAAGAAACATAATTTTCTACTGTTAGGAGTTCATTTAGAGATATAAATGTTTTCAAACAAAACCATCACGCCGTTTCCCCGTAAAGGTAGGCAGAGAGGATATAACGCCACAACACTATCTTTGCATACAGATTTTGCTTCCTCAACATTCATACATCTTCTCATGCACGCGCGCCGATTGTTCCGACTTTTGACATGTCTATCTTCAAGTATTTGTCGGATTTGGTCATGCCATGTCTTTCTCGGTCTTTCTCTATTTCTGCATCCATCAACATTCGCATTGTAAATATTCTTAGCCTTTCTTTCGCTGTCCATTTGTTCTACATGTCCAAACTGGCGCAGAGCTCACGTATGTATAGTGATTTAAACCTGCGGTTGTATTGCATCTATGCAAACTTTAATTATAATGAAAATAAAACTTAGTATCGAGTGTTGCCATTCCACTCTAAAGGAGACCCAATTAAAAAATATACAAACCCTATACACAGGAACCTCTTACACATGGGACGCGTTACACACAGTTTATCAAAAAATATAACACGACAACAAAATACTTTGAAAAAATTGTAACACAAATTATTCGCTATAACTATCATATTTATTTATTTATTATATATACGGCCTAAGCCAATTACAACAGTTACATGAAGAAACATTAATGCAAGAAACTGAACAAAAAGAACATAAAACTATTTAGCAAAGACAAACAAGGGCAAAACAATAATTGTATACAATATATTCAAAAAAACGAAAGACCTAAAACTTTGAGCTAAACCATGCCAATCCAACTTCATCCCACACTGTTTAGTCGCGAAGAGATCTACGAAAAGCCGGAAGATCTATCCCAAAGAATTCCAAGTCGTGTGAAGAATTGACTAATCTACACATTCTGGACATTGAGGCATAAAAACCAAAGTTGCTCTTAGAAGATTTTACAAATAGCAGATTTTGACTTCTGGTGACACGGTTGGGAACATGAAAAGAAATTGATTGCAACAGAGATGGGACATCACTTAAAGCATTAAGTATTTTGAAAATGCATATAAGGTCTATCTCAGTTCTACGTCTCTCCATATACAGTCCATATCCATATACAGTAAAACCTCTGTTTTACATTTTTCAAGGAATCAACATCTTGCACCTATTTTAAAAAATATTTGAAATATATAAAGATATTTCAAATATTTTTAAATATGTTGATATCAAATTTTATGCTATGCCTAGAATAAATATTACTCCATAGAATTAAGAATAGTCCAGAAACCGCATATGAGCATCAAACAGAAGGCGACTAAACTACTCATAAATGAGTAGTTTTACGTTTTGACCCATTAGTTTCTTTGTAGACGTTGCTCAGTACGCAACTCCTGATTTGAGTTCAACTATGCCGTGTTGTGTCCTTTTAAAGTATAGAAATACTGCTAGGATCTTAAAGAAACAGGATGGGATCACATTTCATGTGTAATTAGCAAATGAATGTGTAAGTAGCAAATACATTACTTAAAAATTTAATTATTTTTCCATCTGTCAGATTGTCGAAGAAATCAAAATGGACATTTCGTTAGTGTTGCCAGGGTAGTATTTTTTTTACCCTACTTTGCTCATCTAATGAGAGAACTAATGAAAATTGGACCTCTGATTAAACAACTCTGTGACATCAAATATTATTTAATATGATATAAAAATATCCGTTTTATGTATTATATTTTAAGTTCAAAGTTCATTAATGCAATTACTCTTATTAAATGACCCTTTACTTATCTACTCTATTGTGTCAATCAATATTTCCGCGTGCACAATAAAATTTTAGAGAAATTAACAGAATGTTTTTTTTTTTATCTTACATTTGTGTTATGATTATATTTTTTACCATCGTGCAACATTACGCGGCGACTTCAAGCATGCGCGCGGCGAAAGTGGGGGGATTTTTGGACACAGTCCATGTATTCAAATATGATTCTACGCTCCTTCTGGACTATTCTTAATTCTATGTTGTATACTATACCTACAACAATAATTTACTTCTCAAATACCTTCTGCCAATGACAGGTCATAAGCCTTGTAAATTGATTTTTTTTTTGAAGTGTTCTCCATTTGTCAAAATACCCGATAAAATATGAATAAAAACTATTTTCGCTATTCAGCTTCGAATTACAGGAATCGTCTGAAATCAATAAAATACACCCGTTTGTTCGTAATAGGTATAATAATTTATAGCCTAACCGTAGCCAAAAATACTCGTTAGGTAATCGCAGTTAACTTTCCCATCACTATAACGAGTTATTACTTTCTTTCATTACTTCTATTCCGATTTCACTTCTCAACTCGCTTAATTTTCTAAACGTCATAATGACGTATGACGTAGGCTTATCAAATATTATCAATTTGAAATGTAAACTAGTTTTTTCGTTCGTAAAATGGGAACCGAAACGCAAAATCATTTCGTTACTATAGGGACTGTTGCCATATGGCGGACATTTTTACGGGTTGGTCTAGTTTTGTTCGCCTGAAAACGGTACAAGATGCAAAAATGTCAAAGCGCATGTTCTGCGAAGGATTCGTGCCTATTTCAAGCTATTACTTTTAGCCCTTGCCGCGCATCGTCAAAACATCGTAACCGATAAAAACAATGTTTTACAGGTGAACACTATTCTTCCTCTGTGTTAACAAGGAATACGCTTTGATAATCAAGATCTGTTTCGACTATTTATTTCCCAGATTTAAAAAAATATAAAAAGTCAAAACAGAGTTTGACTTTTGAAATGTGTATTCCTTGTTAATTTAGAGGATGAAGTGTTCTCCAGTAAAATATTGTTTTTTTTGTCGGTTACGATATGGTTACGATGTTTTGGCGATCACGGCTTTGACATTTTGAATATGAATTTTCTCGCCGTTCAGTTGGACAAATAAAAAATTGAATGAAAACATTAAAAACGAAAAATGTATTGCGCGAAGTTCACTCATATTTGCTCATTTGCTGTCTGAATTCCGGGAAAATGAGAATTTTTACTACGCATTGTTGACTGTTGGCTTTTGATTCGGCGTATTATGATCGCTAGCGGCGATGATCGCGTACATTATATTTGACAGGAAAAAGAAAACAACATTGGCAGGTAGCACCGCTGTAGGAGAACAATCATTAACAGTGGCGTGATCTTGTAACTGGTCACCGGCGAACACGTGACAAATACGATTTAATCTATTTTTACGTTCACAAAGGCCGTCTCTTTCAGAACGTGGACCGCAACGTATAATCGCGTGATAAATGCTAAAAGCGCCGTATTTCTCACTAAACGCGGGTCGAGTGTCAGTGCCAGACGTCACTGGCGATCGGCGATCACATGTTCGCCGCGCGATCGATCGAGTGTAAAGTTTGTGTTTCTTTATTATTTTACTGTAAAATCTCAGTCCGTTGAACCACCGACGTCCGCCGTTGTCCGGAGAAAGTTAACACAAGTTGGTTTGTCGGTTAGCGCCTCCGAAGCTCGCGAGTCGTGTGTTTACAGTTTGTTCAGGTGTTCGGAGAGCTGAGGAAACATCTCGTGAGTCCAAACAGAACAAATCGACGTCTCCAGAAACGTAAATGTTAGTTTTTTTCATTCTATTAATGGTTCATTATTCAGCCTCAAATAATGTCAAAAATCAAGCCTGTGGAAAATTGTAAGCGCTCATATGTCAGTTGGTAATTCGCTACCTCTGCGTGAACGTTCTATCACACCGCACTAAAAATCACCGTGCACAATAATATATATTTATATTTTAATTATTTTCTTCGATAAATGTTGACATGTTTTAATATGTTTTGTGAGGTGAACAAAGGTGAAGGACAGCTCTTCTATGGAGGCCACTAAGCAAAGCCTCCCAGTCTCTCATGAAGTTATTATTGATATAGGAGTATGTACAATTAACTTTTCCAATTCCTTTTGTGGGTTTTTTTCAAGTCATTCTAACAAAGGCAACCACATTGCATCCAAAGCTTTCTTCATCTGTGAATAAATTACTCTTTCAACATAAGTTATCGTGCTGACAGTAAATAAAAAAAATGGCATGTTCTTCATTTAATGTGTAAAAGTCCTGTGTTTGAACTTAATTCTATAAAAGCAATCTTATTTCTTGTCTTTCCTAAGCAAATAAATGTTGTCGCTCTTGCAAAATTAGCAGTTCACAATGGAGTCCTGGTCCCGTCCTGATGTATGGGAGCGAAATATGGACTTGGAAAAACAGGGATGAAAGTAGGCTGAATGCCGTCGAAATGCGATCTCTCGGGTGAATGTGTGGTAAAACTATGTACGATAGATGCTCAAATGTTGAAATCCGTACATTATGTAAGGCTGAAATGAGCATTATCGACAAAACCAAGAAAGGAGCTCTGCGCTGGTTTGGACATGTAGAGTGAATGGACAGCGAAAGAACGACTAAAAATATTTACAATGCGAATGTTGATGGATGCAGAAATAGAGGAAGACCGAGAAAGACATGGCATGACCAAAGCGAACAAATACTTGAAGATGGACACGTTAAAAGTCGGAATCGGCACACCTGCATGAGAAGATGTATTATTTATTTATTTATGCTTTATTAAGTTAGTTCATAACATCTTAAGAACTAATATAAACTTTTAATATTACAATTTTTTTATCAAAATTTCTCAATAAGATATTTTTTCAGATTAATTTGAAATATTTAGATTTTTTCTATTTCCTCTATTTCTTCAGGTAACTCATTGTACAGCTTCTATCCCTGTACAATGAGTTTTGAGATTCTGTTTTTCTCCTCATTGGTAATCTTATCTTTTTTTACCCCTTGTTTCATATGTATGACATTGTTGGTTAAATTATATTATTGTTTTTATTTTATTCATCCCCTTAATTATTTTATGTATAAAAATTGCCACATTATATTTAATTTGTTGCTTTACTGTGAGCAAGCCAATTTCTTTGTGCATTCTTTCTACATTAGAATAGATATTTCTTTTGAGTATAATCCTCATCGCCTTATTTTAAAGAATTTGTATATTTTTAATTTCTCCTTTACATAAAAAAAAACGGAAGAACAGTAATTTATGTGTGGACATATTATTGTTTTATATATAAAATACTACTTTTTATATCTATTACATTTCTTAATCTTCCCATAAATGATTTTATTTTTGTTACATATTGAGAATGTGTTTTGAAATTCAAATATCTATCTAAGTAGACCCCGAGATACTTTATTTCGTCCACAGAATTTATATTCATATTATCAATATTAATATTGTAACCCTGGGGTATTATTTTTTCCAAATATTCACATATTTTGTTTTTGATATATTTAATTTTAATTTATTCACTTTTAACCATTTTGATATATTTCTTAAATCGTAATTAATCTTATTTATCACTGTATCATAATTATCTCCTGATATGAAAACTAGTGCATCATCTGCAAAAAGTTGGATTTTACAATATTTTAGAGATTTACCGATGTCATTTATGTATATGATAAAGAATATGGGCCCTAGCACTGAGCCTTGGGGTACTCCTAAATTATTTTCTATCGGATTTGAAATAATATTTTTAACTTTCGTTATTTGATAGCTGTTATTTAAGTAGCTTTGTATGAATGTAGATGAAGCGAGATCTGTATGCAAAAGAGTGATGTGACGTTATATCCTCTCTGCCCACGCTTACTGGGAAACGGCGTGGTGGTTAGTTGTTGTTGTCTTTCCTAAGACCGGGCAACGATGATCACCGCCCTAATAAGTTCTCGGTTGTGATCATATTTTTTTAAACCTCAAATTCAGTACGAAGTATGTTTCGTTTGACATGTTAAAGAAAACAAAAAAAATATGGTGTATAAATATTTTGACCCTAAATTATTTTTGTACTTATAGTAGGGCCAATTTAATAGGTCACATTTGACATTTGTCAGTTTTAGCTTCATAGTGAGGTGACCTGCTTAAAAACATTGATTAAGAGTGAATGAATCGATTCGGACTTCAAACATAATATATATGAATTGAATTCAGTTACTATGAAAAAGTACTTATAGGTACTGTAATTTTATTTCAAAAATCATAAGTCGAATCCCTGTCCCATCATTTTTTTTTAATCGTAAATTTAAGGAACAAAATAAGATGAGTACATAATTTAACAAAATTATCAACATTCGATTTTTCTGGGTAACATCCCTAGTGTTTAAAAAGAAAAAGGGTTCACTGATGCAACATTGTAACGACGTTTAGAACAGAAAAAGTTAATTATGTTTAGAATGGTTTATTAGTGAAAGTAAATTGTAAAATTACCTTCTTTTGTCATTATTACAATAAATATGTAATCGTAATTGAAAAAGGTTAAGCAATTGTGCAGTTCTAAATTCGAAAAAATAAATAATATTTTATTACCGCCCTTACAAGGTTATGTTGTTGAATTTTGATGCAGTGTCTAATGTGACCTATTAAATTGGCCCTACTGTAGCTCTAACCATTTTGTTTATACAAGGAGATGTCCACTTTGTTCGTCATCGTGCACATTATCACGACCTTCGTTGAACTTTCTCACCCATCCCCTCACCATGGAATATATTATCGCATGTTCTCCTTACAGATCTGTTGAGGAATGTCGACTGGTTTAATGCTCTTCGCATTAAGGAAACAAATTACAGAACTTATTTCACAAGCGGCGAGATTTTAAATTTTATTTGGCATTTTTAACAAGCACCACGAAGCGTACACAACAGTTAGCCAACTCGTAATGCCGTCAACTCCTCAATAAGTCGAGGAAAAACAAATGGAAATTTCTTTCTGGGTATACCTTGTATCTTTTACAACTTTTAAGAGGGCTCTTTATAACAAAAAAAATATTTTACCAGCTGGAATTTTGAAAATATTTTCTGGAAATTAAATGCCAATTTAACCAGTTGATCTGATCATCTCAGATTATGAATTCTTTAGAAATCATTCTACTTCTGCATTTATACAATTAATTAAAATATTGAAGTCATAGTTTTTGGTTTTTGACATGCATAAAACATTATTTCAAAATATTTATTTTAATACATTCACCAGTTTGTATTCCCATGGGAACTTATTTTCTTAATTTTTAATGTGTTGATATTTAAAGCATTAACTTTGTGGTCAAGCATTTTATTAAATGTTAGTAAATATTTATATTACATAACCACTTACCAACTTTTCTATGTTTACCGGTTTCGAGACGTATCTGTCTCTTTGTCAGGACAATAATTACACTAACATGCAAACCCATTATACACCTTCACCACAGTAGTTGCACAGACATATAAAACCAACGTACTAATATGTAAGTTTTATGTGATTTTATTATGTTTAATATGTGTTTAAGGCATGTTTCGAAAGAACATAAAATGTTATTTTTCTTAGTGGTGGGGGTCTGTGCTATGCAAGCTCCTGACGTCACTGCTATCTGTAAAGATCTATTGTGACGTATGTAAAATATTACCTTTAACATTTAAAAAAATATATTTCGTGGACATGTTAGCTACAAGCAAGTTTTTTTTAATATTTTTGCGCATCTACTGTCTACAACGTTTGTCTCGAAACCAGTAGACATAGAGAAGTCGATGAGTGGTTACGTACCATTATTTACTCGCATTTAATTTCATGTGTTATACTTCTTGATCATGTTTTTTTTTTAAATGGACATGTCAAAATATGAAATAATCTGTGTGCGTGCTTGAGAAAATGAGCAAATGTAGAGGAAGTCAGATAATTATGGAATGGTAGGGCGTTGTATTTTCTTTGCCTACCACTAAAAGAAATTATATGGTACTTCGTAAATAAAATTAAAAACATCCATACATTTTATTAATATTATTCCTTGTTAATAAAAATCATGTGAATAATTTATTTAACTGTGGATTAAAAAATTTTTACCTCAAATTTTAAGTTATTCAAAGTTCTGTAGATTTTTTAGATGAGGAAAAATATTGTATTATAATGTTTTTCTCTTCAGAAATATTATTAACAACCTTGAAATCTGACCCCACACGAGCAATGCTTATTTATTTTAGGTGATTGCGTTTTCATATTCAGTATTAACCCACACAATATATAAAATAAAAAAGTATTATAATTGCCTAATATTTCATTTTTAACTCTTGTGTGGCGGCTATGATGTCAGATGAGTCTTCGTGGAATACAAGACTTGATATATCTCTTATTTTTATTAAATAATGAAGTCGTATTTTGCTTTAACTAGCCTAAATTATGGAAAATAGATAATTAAACATCTAGAATTGAGTTTAACACATTTCATACATGGATCAAGCGCTTAGCCTCGAAGTGTCATTTATAATTTTTTTAATTTTATAGTAAGAACCAATGAAGAGATAGAACTTTGGAGTTTTTATTATTTATTTATAAGGGTTTCAAAAGTATACATATAAATTTTTAGCTAAAAATATTCATTAAAACCCTATAGCGCTCTAAAGACACCTCCCTCGAAAAAAATGGACGCTCACTCCCTCCACAAAATCAGCCGATTGGCTTATTTGAAAATAAAAAAAATGTTTTAATCTGTAAGCTTATTACCACGGAATGGACTATTATGAAAAGAAAAAATTGAAAAATGGATTTTTGACAGACTTTGGAACAAAAAAATTCGAATTTCATGTATTTTTTTGTCAACTTTTTGTTAAAAAAAAAAAATCATATTTTAAATTTTGGGGGAGCATAGATCGTTCTGTGTGTCTATCGGAAGCGAAGTGAATCTGCCAAGCCGTTCTCATGATATGATGGTGGAAGTTTGAAAAACATGGTATTGAGAAAAACACATTTGAAGTTTCAAGTACGGTTACAACTCATACCAGCGCTCCAAATACCTGTCTCTTCTATCTGCCGTATCTTTATAATGGCTTTGAATTTTAAAAATTTACTTTACCAAAATATTCTAGATATATTAAGGAAACAATTTATGCAACAAAAAAAAAACGATTTTTTGAACCCATCTAACCAGAGAACCCCCTTAATGGATGCAGAAAACTAGGAAAAATGACGTGGCATGAGCAAATCCAACAAATGCTTGAATGTGACATGTCACAAGTTGAAAAAATCGACGTGAATGTACGAGAAGATGTTTGAATGTAGAGGAAGCGAGGTCTGTATGCAAATTCAAAATCTATCCTCTTTGGTGAAACAGCTTGATGGCTTTTTCATTTGTTTAATTTTGTTGGATTTTTCGCACGTTCCACGCAAAAAAAGGCTGGAATTAAAATAAAGAAGAATAGTGAATATATTTTAGCATTCTCCGACTTCATTCAAATGCAGATCTTCTTTATAAAAGCCGATACAAATTTAAATTTCTAATCAATTGTGATTTACATTGACTCTATACTTATCATTCATTACGTACAAGATAATAATTGCAAATCAATCACATTCGTACATTGACCTTGTAACATAAAGTGTTTTATGTCTTTATTTACACTCTGTTCCATCCGTGTGTACTGATGATTTTGCTTATTTGTTTTGTTATGAGTTGACTCAGTACATACTTAGTACGGCAAGCAACTAACTAGGCCAGTACATTGATGTACGAGGGTGTTACTTGCAGACCCGGCAAAATTGGAGATCTTAAATAAGTGAGATATGAATTAAAACTTATTCAAAACACAATTGTTTACAATAATTATAACATTTTCAGTTCAAAACACGGCTTTATTTGTGAAAATCTGACTTTCAAATTATTGGGGTTTTTTTTTGCAAACACGGTAACCTCTATTTGAGTATTGCAAAGTTGACAATCTCCATGATTAAATGAATTATTTCACTATTGACTTCTCGACATAATCATGATAATTTCATCACTAGTTACACATAAAATATTGACTGGTTATAATAAAAATTTAAAACATAAAAAAAATGTTGAAGCATTTAAACTTATTGCAACAGAGAGGGAAAACATTTTTGAGAAGGGAATATGGAAGTCTAGGCATTTACAGGGCTTATGATCTGTCATTGGCTGGTTTAAGTGGCCAATTTACACACTGTGTAATATTCACCATTCTGCCCAAATTGTTTTCAGGCGTTGCCTAGTAGGCGATTTGGTTCAGCCGGATGAATCTCACCTGCGTAATACAGGTTTCAGCTCCTTTACTTCACAAAAGTCAACAGATGGAAGAGTTAAGGAAATGTGGATGTTCAAAGGGCAAAGACATTCCTCTGATAGGAGGAAATCCAGCCAGTCTGCAAGCATTTGAACATACTCAAACATTGTTGAAACTGAATCATATTTTAAAAAGTTGAAAGTCACTTCAAAACGCCCAAAATGATGCATTTTTAATGATAAACCCTACGAGTTCATTGAAATGAGCTTTTTGGTTCATTGGTTATATATTACATTATATTTTTATTTTCTGATGTTCTTTTTTTATATTTGATATGCCATGTATTTTTTAATGATGTTTTTGTTCTATGTAGTATATATGGTGATATTGATAGCTAGTTTAGATAGTTTGATACATACATATATTCGTCCCAGCTCAACACAGAACTTTGGTTCCATGGATTTGGGAGTTGGGTGTCTCAATAAATGTTAAATGAATATATTGTGAATAAAAATATTTAAAAAAAATAAAATTATTGATAAATTTGTATAAATCACTTTAATTTTAAGTTACACTTTGACCAGTTTCGAGGTTACTACCTCATCGTCAGGAATTAAACTAACTTCCTTTTATTATTTTACAAGAACACAACTATAGTTTCGGGAGAGCACTCCTCCCATCTCTCTTTTATATATCTCGGGTTTTATATCACCCGTCGATGGGAGGAGTGCTCTCCCGAAACTATAGTTGTGTTCTTGTAAAATAATAAAATTGTGTAACACTGATAACAAAGTTTTATTTTCATAATAATTTGACTTATAATTACTCGCGTTGCTATTTATATTATAAAATATTGTATGAAAGAGACAGAAAAATTAAAGAAAGAGAGAGAAAGAAGATAAAATGAATCATAAAGGGAATATTTTAAAAGAGGACTCGAAGTAAAATTTAATTTATTATTTGGTTTTTAATTAATGGCTTCATTAATTTCTGATCATTCTAAATCGTCTATGTTCATTTTTATTGACATGCAAAATTTCTACACCCCTTTCTTGATTAAAATCGTGGTTTTCGGATATAAGATGATTTTTTATTAATATCCCTACAGAGATGAGGTAGAATTTTTTCAAATTCAGGATTATGGATATTCGAGCGTTTACAGGGCTTATGACCTGTCATTGGCTGGGTTAAGTGGCCACTTTACGTTTTACAACATTCCCCATTCCGCTTATTAGCGAATATCGACACAGGTAACATTTTTTTGATTTTTGTATATATGTTATTAAATGAGAAACCATTCACAAGCGTGTTGGAGCGCCATCTATGTATTGATATTGAAGTTAAGTATTTTTAATTAGCATATTACTTTATTTTATGTATTTAAGACTCTTCCGAGTTAAATTAAGTACTAGTAATCGCCTGCAGATGACTCTGCAATTTATTCGCTAATAAGCGAAATGGGGAATGTTGTAAAACGTAAAGTGGCCACTTAACCCAGCCAACGACAGGTCATAAGCCCTGTAAACGCTCGAATATCCATAATCCTGAATTTGAAAAAATTCTACCTCATCTCTGTAGGGATATTAATAAAAAATATATACCTACTCCCCCTCGGGAGAAATCCAGATTTGTGTATGTACAAAATACACATACCAAAAATAATGTTGTGTTATAAGATGATTTGCGAATTCTGAAAAATTATTATCACTGAGACATCTTATACAAATTTATAAACACATAAGTGTAAAATGTCATACTACAAAGTAAAAAATGTTTTTGGAAAACAATAAGCTTTAACTTAATATTGTAACTATATAAGGATTGCAAAAATATAAATGCAACAAATCACAAAATCAGTCTAGTTTTTATTTCAAAGTTAGAATAACGAATTATTTAAATGGGCAACAATCCAATATTTTTAATTGTGCTAATTTTACACCCGACTACAGCCCAACGTAATCCGACACATCCCGACCGCAGGTTTCGGCTGATCCGAAGTTTCGGACAATTTCTGTCCGAAACCACGGTCAAAACTGAAATTTAGTCGGTCACTAGTTTTTTAGTTTTTTGCGTCTTGTGTTCCATTCAACTGAGGTTCCAGAACTTGTCTTGTCTCGCGCAGAGATCAGTAATTGTGAACCCGCATAAAAGGGCGTGACATACAGCTTTGAATTCACGGTAAAATTTCATTTTTAGAACGTAATTTGAACCTATTGTTGTAGGAAGCATCATCTCTATTTAATTATATGATGATGATTGGTTATCTAGCTTTCATATATCAACTATAAAATATCTAAATTTTGTAAATGGGGTCTAGAATTCCAATCGTCTATGCGCTTAGTAACTGCAAGACGTGTTGTAATCTTACTCCTTTTTATTATTCATATTATTTTTAAATATCATTAATACACTAAATTTATTTGTCAATTTTTAAAATATGTAAATAGAGGCTAAATTTCTCACTGTCCATGCGCTCTGTAGCTGCAAGTCGTCCTATCATCTAGCTCCTATCTGTTATAATTTTCAATTGATATTAATTGAAAACGAGGAACTAGAATCCCAACCGTCCATGCACTCTGTAGCTGCAAGACGTGCTGGGATATTTATTTATTGTACAGCACCCGCACTCCCTAGTAGTAAAGTAAAGATACCTCAGAAATTTCTTCTGAACCATCTCCAGCATAAGAGAGTACTTCAATTATATACTCGTATACACATTACAAAATAGGATAGCTCAATTCATACATATAGAAATACTAAAAATAATATGGGAAAATTAGGTATATATATATTAATAACACACAAGTGTATATAATATCCAGAGAATAATATGTTAAAAAAGTAAGAGAAACTTGTAACGAAAAACTCCCTCAGAGACGGGAAAAATGTCAATGTCCAAAGTGATATTATTCAACATAGAGATAGCTCTTCCAACAGGCATAACGATTTGCAGGTTGGTCCTGTATATTGGAATGTGAAACAGTCAATGCTGACGCTGTCTAAGGTAATTATCCGGAACATAAAAGCTAACGCTCCGCATAATTTCCGGGTTTTCAATAATACCGCGCAACAATCGAAGGAAGTGCGTTGTTAAATACACATTCCTTCTAGTCTATGTAATGCAGTGCCCTATGCACCACTAGGTGTGAAAAGGGGGGTGATGATGATGATTCTAATGTTAATATATTCATTCAGCTAGCAACACCGCCTAAGGCATTTTTGTATTTTTTTCATGATGATAAAAAAAACTGCTCTTTTTATTGGAAAAGCTCAACTAAAGTGCACCTTAAAATGAAATGTTCATCAATAAAATAAGCTAAGAGGCGATATGTCAGTTTCTCGGTCAGTATTAGTGCTCGGCTATAGTGGCGAGCATTTGGCGACGCGGTGCTGTGAAATCCAAACATGGTAACAAGTGTCGTGTCCATAGTGACTGCGCGGGCGCGGCATGGCGCCGCGTACCGCGCCCGCGCCACGCCGCGAGACGCTCGCCACTATGGCCAAGCATTTTAAGCCATCATTAAATAACCATGACTTCAATCCTTTTGTTTTATTTTTGCTGGCAAAATATGGGTTATCGCAGCATTGATAGCAGTGAATGTAACTACACTAACACAGTGTATTATGTCAACCTTATCAATTCATTACGTTTCCTAGGTCATTACCGCCGACAGACTGACTTGCCCGTTCAAAATTAGCCACCTAAAAATATACTATGTAGAAGCAAATACAGGGTCGTCCAATAAGGGACGGAACATCTTACATACAAATTCTTATCTCGGGACTTATAATCAAATCTTGTTTTTCTTATTTTAATGAAATGGCAATAGTGGTCACTTTTGAGATCGTCTACTACGAGGATTGCTACTTAAGTTTTGAGATAGACAAGTAAATACAAATATTAATAGTCAAGATAGCTTTATTGTTTTTCAAAATATTCTCCTTGAAGATCGATACACTTTTGCATGCGTTTGAACCAATTTTCGAAGCCCTTTTTCCAGTCCGATTGAGGTACCTCCGTAACATGTGATTTGAACGTATCAACTGCCTTTTCAGGCGTCGAAAAACATTGACATCGCAATGTAGTTTTGATATGTGGGAATAAGAAAAAATCATCGGGTGCCAAATCAGGACTGCACGGCGGATGACCCATCAATTCGATGTTTTGAATGCTCAAAAATTCACTTGTTTGATGTGTGATCGCTTGCATTGTCGTAGTGGAGAATAATTCGTCTTCTGCAATTGGTTTACCTTATTTTTCCCAACACTTCTGGCAAACAAATGGTGGTGTACCATTCAGAATTTACCGTTCTACGTTGCTCTAATGGAACGGTGGCGACATGTCCAGTTACTTCGAAAAAACAGGCGACTATTTGCTTCAAAGTGCTTCGTATGCGAACAACTTTTGTTGCAGTAAATAAAGCAAACCCACGTAAACAATGGAGGCGGATTCTTTTTATAAATGACATTTTTTCAAAACAATTATCAAATTCCCTACCATCAAATTCCTAGCCATAAACCGGCTTTCTACACAACTAATAATATAGGAACATTGTTAAAAAATCACAAAGACAAAGTCCATTAATATAATAAATCTGGAATATACCAATTAAATTGTAATGATTGCGTTTCAATCTACATTGGATAAACTAAAAGAAACTTTAATATTAGAGTAAAAGAACACTTAAGATGCTTAAATAATAATAATTTTTCTGAATTCGCAAATCATCTCATAGAAAATAATCATAACTTCAATAAAGACACTGGATTTAAAGTACTTCATGTTGAAAATAAAATATTAAAATTAGACAACTTTGAAATATTAGAAATTAAAAAAGCTTGACAAAGAAGCTTGTTTGCTTTGAAACCGGTCAGTGAAAAATAACGTTTTTTCATCTCTGGTGTGATATAGTTCAACTTTTAAAAGCCCTCAAGGTAATTTTCAGATAAAATGTTGCTGTATAAATTAAACAATTAATCTTATACTTTTATTAGAGCCAAGGCTAAGCTTCTTCCAAAACATGTCATACGGCAGTGTTACATATTTAATTCTTTTCTCTCATTAATCTTAGTCTTCTGAGGCGTCACTCTGAACATGGTAGCCCTGAATTGCGAGAACTTCTATATTTTTTTTGTGACTTTAAAGCAATGGGGAAGTTCAGTGCTATGAGAAATCTGATATAAAAAATGTTTTCTTACAACCGGTAAAAATTGGAGCATTCCATTTTTTGGTGAAGTTTCTCAAAAATGTGTGAAAATTTTTTTAGAAATGGTTTTAATAAAAACAAACTACTCGTTACGTCACAGGTTCTGGTGAACAAAAACCGATCAATAGCATTGTTATGTGTTGCGGTAGTTTCTGGGTCGCCATGTTTTTCAACGTTCTCGGGTTCTCCTTTTGAATGTTGGGAAAACTCGCCGATTTGAACTTGCAACGTCACGGACGGAATAATTTCAAAATTACAACTTGTGCTTTAAAAAATCATTGAGATAATTTTTGGCTTAGTTTGATAGTCTATTAAGAAAAAACATTGAACTCCAGGTCTGCGGGAAGCTCAGCCCCCGAAATGGGCAATGCCGCTGTAGAAACAGTTCTTTAGGCCCCCCGAGATCGCCGACAAAGGCAGTCTTTGACCACTCAGAATGGTTCGATTTACAGTTCCAAATTCGGCCATATTGGGGTATTAAAAGCAAACTTAGAAATCTCCATTGAAGAATTTACTGAGATATTTGTGAAAAACTTGTAACTTTAAAAAAAATACGTACCATTTTGTAAAACATGTATTCCATGATAAGACTAATAATTTAGTTTTCCTTAAAATAAACAGTTTAAAAATGGACGTTGCTATTTATGCTACAAAAATTTGTACATATCTTATTTTGCTTATTACTATAGTCCTTAAAATATAGCTTGATTAGAATGACAGTTGTCAGCAAAAGTGACGACATAACTTTGTAGTGACGTCTAAGGAATGATTTATATTGACATACAAAAAATCATTAATATCTGGTATGTTAATTGATTTTTTAATACAATGCTTGACATATAAATTAACATAATTATATAAAATCAGCTTTAAAACTAAAATAAACCTAATTATTAACAACGTTCTTACGTTTAATAACGTTTTGCAAAAATGTAAGAGATGGGACAAATTGATCAATGTAAATCGATCGAATAAAAAATAATTCATTTGTTGTTCATGAAAAACACTATTTTATGTTTTGGCTGAGAGATGGCATTTCGACAGCATTCAGCCTGCTTTCATCTTTGTTATTCCTATTACATATTTCACTTCCATACATTAGCAACTGTACCAGATTTCTTACTTTGCGAACTGCTAATTTTGCCTTCTGGGACAAACGTTTATTTACCAAAGTTGATTTTACCCAAATGTACTACCCTTAATAACCTCATTTAGTCGTATTTTCTTTTCTTTAAAAAATCATCACATTCGATTTATCAACATTCATCAGTAAATGTGGTCCATTTATAGCTTTTAATAAAATAAAGTATTTTCAATATTTTACGTATTATGGCTAAGAATATTTACAATGCAAATGTTGATGGATGCAGAAATAGAGGAAGACCGAGAAAGACATGGCATGACCGAATCCAACAAATACTTAAAGATGGACATGTCAAAAGTCGGAATAATCGGCGCGCGTGCATGAGAAGATGTATGAATGTAGAAGAAGCGAGATCTGTATGCAAAGATAGAGTGTTGTGGCGTTCTATCCTCTGCCTACCCTTACGGGGAAACGGCATGATGGTTTGTTTGTTTGTACGTATTATGGTAGTGCTTTCAACTAACAATATTTTGAGTTTGTCCAAATTTTTGTAAACATGGACTGGATTCAACTCCCTGAGGAGCTGTTAATGCTTACATATTACAACAGAGATGAAGAACATTTAGAGAAGGTAATATAGAAGTCTAGGCATCTACACGGCTTATGACCTGTCATGGGCTGGTTTAAGTGGCCACATTACACACTGTAACATTCACCATTCTGCCCATATTTGAACATCTATATTCCTTAAATTCTTTCATCTGTTGATGTTTGTGAAGTCAAAGAGCTGAAATCTTCATTTATGCGGGTGAGATTCATCTAATTGAGTTATTTCACCTACATACTAGGCAACACCTGAAAATCTTATTTTTTTAAATTTCTATCTTTCTTCATGGACCGGTGGATTTATCAACAATTGTAACGTACGCGTTACCACGATGAAAGTTTCGCCGGTTCGTCACCCGCGTCTGCCGCAGTCAAGCTTCCCGGCGTAAGTGGGAAGCCGCCCTCCCAGACAGAGCCAAAGACAAAGTCGGAAGGTAGGAGCACAGCTGCGCCGACCGCAAGTCAACCTCAATAGCCCTGAAAAGGACTTTCCACCCGGTCCAAGTGGTGCAGAGAGGCGAAGGCAGTCAGCAGGCAGAGCGGAGCGAAGAGCGAAGTGCAGGAAGGCGAACAGGACGGAGAACGGAATAAAACACGTGTGAACTGTTCAGAGTTAGGAACTCAACTGATTTAATATCTCCAATTGACCGCCTTATAAAGCGGTGCGCGTCGGGCTCCGTGAGTCGGCCATCCCACCCGCGCCGGCTGCCTCGGAGTGGTGGGGGTAATCTTTCCCCGCCACTCGCTACATGCCGCCGGCCGCAGGTGGCGTAAATACGGGCGCTCAATGCCCGTACGGGCCATTTCGTCGGCAGCCGCGACGCGCGCAACATGACATTTACATAATATATTTTTATACATTTTATTCATTTTAACCTAGCTATTTTTCCCCGGTAATACTGAGGCCAGGCTCGAAAGTGACCATTTTATCTTTATTGAGAGCCCAGCCATCAGTTCTATACATTTACCGGGGATCCTTTCTAATTATTGTATTATTTTAATTTATTCGATTTTACGCGTCCGGAACACTCCCCCCGTGCAGCTAGTCTGTACTATTTTCCTGCTGGGCGCGTTGTTCCTCTTCCTTCATTAGTACGGCGATCTTCACCGCTGGTCTGGTGTAGGTGCCGTTGGTGGTCCGCACCTCGACGACTCGTACTTGTCCGTCAGCTGCTGGTTCTGCACGGGTGACTCTGCCGCGAGGCCAAGAATTCCGCGGCAGATTTGGGTCCATGATGAGCGCGAGGTCCCCGACCTGTATTGGAGGCGCGGGCTCGCGCCATTTCTTCCTGTGCGCCAAGGTGGGAAGATACTCCTTCAGCCATCGGCGCCAAAACATGTCGGCCATTTTCTGGGCGATCCTCCATTGCTTATGAAGGCAGGCCCCTTCTTCCTTTTTGTTATAATATGCCAGAGTTGGCTGTGTATTGGCTGACCCGAGCAAGAAGTGGTTCGGGGTCAGCGGTGCTTCGTCGTTGGGCTTGGTTGACACATGCGTGAGCGGGTGATTGTTCACGGTGTACTCTGCTTCAGCCAATATGGTTTTGAGGGTCTCCTCTCTTGGAGCCTGCTCGTTGAGGGTTGCGTGGAGGGCTCGTTTTACAGATCTCACGAGTCTTTCCCACGCTCCCCCCATATGAGGTGATGAGGGCGGAATGAATTTCCACTCAATTTTGCGAACTGTAAGTTCGGCGAGCATTCTGGGGTCCGCCAGGAGCTCGTCTACGGCCTGTTTCAGCTCTTTGTCCGCTCCCCTGAAGTTGGTAGCGTTGTCCGAGTATAACGCGTGTGGGCAGCCTCTGCGGGCGGCCATCCTTCTTATGGCCATTATGGCGGAGTCGCTTTCGAGGGACGACGCTAGCTCCAGGTGGATCGCGCGTGTGGTGAGGCAGGTGAACAGTGCCCCATAGCGCTTTTCTTTTCTTCGGCCGTTGGTGATCATCATCGGCCCGAAGAAGTCAAGCCCGCAGTGCGTGAACGGCGGCGTCCTGAAGGCCAGTCGGGCCTCAGGCAGTTGCCCCATCAGCGGGGGTTGGGGCCGGCTGCGCAGCATTTTACACAGCGGGCACCATCGTGTTATCTTCCTCACAGCCCCGCGGAGTCGCAGGATGAGGTAGCTGGCTCTCAGGTCGGCGATCGTCCTCTCGACTCCCGGGTGGCCACCCTTCCGGTGGCTGTGCGTGATCAGCAGCCGGGTGTATGGGCAGGTCCCGTCCATGATAGGCGGCGCGCTGCAGTCCTCTGCGAAGCTGTGTGCCGCTTGGATGCGCGTTCCCATCCGGATGACTCCCTCTTCGTCTAAGAAGGGTGCCGCTGCATGGAGGCGGCTGTGCGGCGGGATAGGCGCCTTTCGTCTCAGGAGCTCCAGCTCTTCTCCGAAAGCCGTCTCCTGGGACCGCTTCAGCAGCATGATTTCTGCGGCCCGTGTTTCTGAGGCGTGAAGTTCAAAGGTCCCCCCTGGGGACGGTAGGGACTCGTGGCGGCGGCATCGTGCGATGAATCGCAGCACCCATGCCGTCGCCCTGACGAGTCGGGTCCACGACGAGAAGCGCTGCACCTGGGGTAGGGCCTCCGTCCGTCTGATGTGGCCCACGAAGTGGCGGGGTTGTTTCCGCTCCAGCGTCTTCTCGTCCGGTTGTTGTAGTAACTTCTTCTCTTTCGGCCAGTCGGCTTCCCCTTTTCTCAGGAAGCCGGGGCCTCCGAACCATAGTCCCGACCTCGCAAGGTCGGGTGGGCCCTTGTCGCGGGTCCCTATGTCGGCTGGGTTGTCCTTGGTGGGGACCCATTTCCAGTCCCGTACGTCTGTGAGCTCGTCAATCTCGCCCAGCCTGTTTGCGACGAACGTGCTGTACCGCAGTGGGTCGGTTCGCAGCCAACACAGGACCGTGCTCGAGTCCGTCCAGAACACGGTTTGGGTGATGAGAGCTCGACTCTCTTTTTTTATGGTGGCGGCCATCCTTGCCGCTAGTAGCGCTGCCTGGAGTTCTAGTCTAGGCACTGACAGAGGCTTTAGGGGGGCCACCTTGCACTTCGCCATTGCGAAACTTGTGGTATCGGCCCCCACAAAGTATGCCACTGTGCAGCATGCCTGCTCTGACGCGTCGCAGAACACGTGCAGTGTCACGGGTTCTTTCTGCCCTTGCAGCGAGCATCTCGGTATTGTACAGCCGTTCGCTGCCAGCAGGTCGCGCCATTCCAACCACTTTTCGGCGTGGTCCGGTTGCAGCGGTTGGTCCCAACCTGTGTTTGTCCTCCAGATGGCTTGCAGCAATATCTTCGCCCGTATCGTGAGGCACGCAATGAAGCCTACTGGGTCGAAGATACTCATGGCGGCGCTCAACATGCCGCGCTTGGTGGGTCGCTCCGGGATGGCTGCACTTTCGGCTCCGTGCCGAAATATAAATAGGTCGCTCTTGGGATCCCATACGATCCCGAGGACCCGCTCCGTCATTACTTCTTCCCCTATGGTGACTGCTGTATTGGCCCGGTCGTCGGCCTTTACTTCTTCCAGGACATCTGGTTTGTTTGAAGCCCACCCGGTGAGCCGGAACCCGCCATTGCCGAGTACGAGGGTAACATCTCGTACCAGGCTTGCAGCTGTTTCTTCGCTGTCTGTGGCGTCTAGGTAGTCATCCATGTACATATTGTGCTCGATCGCCTCTGCTGCGGCGGGAAATTCTTTCGCGTGTGCTCGTGCGACTGTGTTTCGCACGAATTGCGCGCTGCTGGGTGAGCACTTCGCTCCAAACATCATGGACGCGAAGACAAACGTGTCGGGCTCCTGCCCGTCCTGCGTCCGCCATAGGAACCGCTGCGATTGCTGGTCGGCTTCCCGGATTCTTATCCGCAGGAACATCTCCCGTATGTCGGCCGCGATGGCTACTCGTCCCTCTCTGAAGCGGATCACGTTTCCGAGGAGGGATGAAAGCAGGTCAGGTCCCGTCAGTAGATGGTCGTTCAACGCCGTCCTCTGGAACTGGGCGGCGGCGTCGAACACGACCCTTATCTTGCCAGGCTTGTTGGGGTTTGTCACCGCGAAGTGGGGCAGGTACCATTTGCGCGAATGGTGGGCGTCTACCTCCTCGCGGCTTAGTTTGACGGCGTATCCCTTTTCAATGTAGTCCGCCATCTTGGCGCGATATGCGATCGCCAGTATCGGATCCTTCCGTAGTTTATTTTCCAGGGAGTGCAGCCGCTTCATGGCTGCTTGCCGGTTGCAGGGCAAAGAATCTCCGTCTTTCGCCCACAGTAAACCGGTCTCCCATCGTCCGGATGGTAGTTGTGTGGTTGAGCTGCTCATGAGCTCCGCCGCTCGCACATCTGCGGCGCGGCAACGTTCCAGGGTGGTTACACCTAGCGAGTCAACGGCGAAGCTCTTCTTTACCAGTTCCGCTAAGTCCCTTTCACCCTGGCCGTCTGGGGGTAATTCAAAGGCGGGGTGCACAGCCCCGCCGTAGGTGACGGCTCCTAGGGCCGTCTCGATGGTTAGCCGCCCGTCCTCTTGTAGGACTGGCGGGCCTGTAGATACCATTAGGGTGGCGTAATCAAGACCGATTAACATCTTCGGCTTGATGCCTGGCCCGTGTGTCTTGGTGCTCTTTCGGTTGCGGTGCGGCAGATCCATGACCCGCACCGTCTGTGCCTGGACACCAAATTCTTTGTTTCCTTTAACGAGGATTACGGATACACGCTGTGATTGTAGCGTGTCCGTGTTCCCACTGGCACCGATGAGTCTCAACTCCTCGCAGGCCCCGGTGGCGCCCACTGCACGGGCGACATCCTCCTCGAGGAGAGTTACCGATGAACCCTCGTCTAGTAGTGCGTGGATCTCCATTGACCCACGCGGGCCCTTCAAGGTTACTGGCACTACCTTGAAGGTCACTGGGACTTCCGTTCGCCTTGTCAATAAGACTTGCTCGTTCGGCGTACTGTCCACTCTCTCGCGGTGTAGCGACCGATGATGCCGCCCGTGGCACTCGTCGCACTTCGCCGCTTCACAGGTGGTCGTTTTGTGTCCCGGTTCCAGGCATCCGTAGCACACGAACTTGGCACGCACAATTGTCCACCTCTCCTCTACCGTTTTCCGGAGAAACTTCCGGCATTGTCCGAATGCGTGTCCACTCATGTCGCAGAACAGGCATTTTTTGTCCA